>NC_090728.1:44061306-44083806 GCF_036898095.1 Palaemon carinicauda | reverse complement strand
GTAGGCCTATAGATTCAAATTGGGGTTGGGCCTAGCACACTTCCCCAGGGCATCCACCTTGTTCATATGATGAACAAAAATTTTAAGTTCGTAAGCAATAGTTTCAGTTAACCAAGTAAACTTTTAAGATGCTCAAAAGTTTTATCATTAATGCAAATGAATCTTAAATCCTTTAGCAGTAGTTCATGCATAATTATATCAAAACCAACACGTAGCTAATGTAGGATACAGTCAAGGTCCTTTAAATATATTTAAAGGACCTTGGATCTGTCTCCGTAAAATATAAATGCCTGTATGCTGACTGGTTATCCGGCAATTCATCCTAAAGGACTAACTAGTTGTTCAAAAATTACATGTTCTAGCACTTTTGATATGAGGGATAGATTCGAAATAGCTCTGCACGAGTTTATGTCCGGTAATCGATAGCACTTTTCAGAACTGGTGTAACTATATCAATTTTCTTATATTTAGAATTCTTATTCTCATCAATGTTAATAATCAATGTTCTTGAAATTGTCCACAGCACTAGGAAAATTTCCTACTATTACTTCAGATGTTGACAGTGTGCTCTCTTTGCATCAATTCCATCCCCTGAATGTAGATCTGGGGTTGGTGAATCCCTTAATAGAGATTTAGCTAAAATTAGTGCATGGTGCAAATTATGGGGTATGAAGTTGAATCCTAACAAAACTCAAAGTATGATTGTAAGTAGGTCAAGGACGGTGGCTCCTCAACATCCGGATCTCAGTATTGATAATGTTTCTTTAAATTTGTATGACTCTTTCAAAATTTTAGGCGCGATTCTTGACAGCAAATTTACTTTTGAGAAACATATAAGGTCTGTGTCTTCTTCAATTGCACAAAAAATTGGCTTATTGAGAAAGTCTTTTAAGATATTCGGTGATCAATCTATTCTGAAGAAGTGTTTTAATTCTTTTATTCTACCTTGTTTTGAGTATTGTTCTCCTGTCTGGTCTTCAGCTGCTGATTCTCATCTTAATTTGTTGGACAGAAACTTACGGTCTATTAAATTTCTTATTCCTGATCTAGATATTAATCTCTGGCACCGTCGATCAATTAGTTCATTATGCATGTTGCATAAGATTTTTCATAACTCTGACCATCCTTTACATTCAGATCTCCCTGGACAATTCTATCCTGTTCGTAATACTAGGCAGGCAGTTAATTCTAATAGCCAGGCCTTCTCCATCATAAGACTCAATACTACGCAGTACTCTAGAAGTTTTATTCCAGCTGTTACCAAGTTGTGGAATGATCTTCCTAATCGGGTTGTTGAATCAGTAGAACTTCAAAAGTTCAAAGTTGGAGCAAATGCTTTTTTGTTGACCAGACGGACATGAGTCTTTTTATAGTTTATATATGACATTTTTGTTGTTGACGTTGTTAATAGTTTATATATGATATATCTCTTTTGACATTACTTTTTTTAGAATGATTTATTGTTAATTTGTTCTCTTCAGTTATTTATTTCCTTATTTCCTTTCCTCACTGGGCTATTTTTCCCTATTGGAGCCCTTGGGCTTATAGCATCTTGCTTTTCCAATTAGGGTTGTAGCTTGGATAGTAATAATAATAATAATAATAATTTGGTCAATTATTATTATTATTATTATTATTTGCTAAGCTGCAACCCTAGTTCGAAAAGCAGGATGCTATAAGCCCAGGGGCTCCAACAGGGAAAACAGCCCAGTAAGGAAAGGAAACAAGGAAAAAAATCAATTGTTTTAAGAACAGCAACAATATTAAAATAAATATTTCTTCTATAAACTATAAAAACTTTAACAAAACAAGAGGAGGAGAAACAAGAGAGAACAGTGCGCCCGAGTGTACCCTCAAGCAAGAGAACTCTAACCTAAGGCAGTGAAAGACCATGGTACAGAGGTTATGGCACTACCCAAGACTTGAGAACAATGGTTTGATTTCGGAGTGTCCTTCTCCTAGAAGAGCTGCTTACCATAGCTAAAGAGTCCCTTCTACCCTTACCAAGAGGAAAGTAGCCACTGACCGACTACAGTGCAGTACTTAACCCCTTGAGAGAGAAAAAAAATGTTTTGGTAATCTCGCATTATATTTCTTTTGCCCCTTTACCAATCGTGAGAACTTAATCATTCATTTTGTTACATTGTTATCTTATCAATCTTTGTTGTACTTCTGGTTCAGGACAAATCTGATTCGTAATATCCACAAAAGCTCCGATTATATTTACTCTTTTTGTTTTTAAAGAATTCTAGAAATTCATTAGATACTTCCTTATTAGTGTAACCATCTGGGAACCATTTCCCATTCATATTTCCCATCGGACTAATTAGCTGACGATATAATTTATTCATATCTGTTGCTGTTTCTCTGTGTTTTTTTTTTATAGTATTCAGTGTTCTTCTTCCTTGATAAGTTATTACGTTGGCAATATTGACACATTCATTTTTATTCATCCTATTGCATACTGTTTCAAGTTAATGTACACATAGGGGACTTATTTATCGTGAGATACCATGACCACGTGGATTATTGATAACATTGTTTATTTTCTTTGTAACTTCAATAAACACAAAAAGAGAGAAATTGTATTCATTTAAAAAACTTATTTTCTTTGGTTACAAACTTTTACATCGGAAGAAAAAAATCATTTGCATTTGTTCCATATATTTAACTATTTCCAGTAGTTCTTTTTATTATCTTGAGGTGAGAATAATCTTTGACTCAAAGGATATTCCCACAAATTGCTCGCTCTCTCTCTCTCTCTCTCTCTCTCTCTCTCTCTCTCTCTCTCTCTCTCTCTCTCTCTCTCGGAATATGTAGAAAAACTGTACTGGCGGTCATTCAGCTGTTTTAGCCTTGTCAAAATCGTTTAGCTATGTTTCATATATCAATAATATGTCAAAATATTTTCCATTTATCAACTCCCTTATTTGTATTGTTTCGTTACCACCAGATAGAATATTTACATAGCCGCAGTGACGTCCTTAGTATCCTTGATCCGTATTCTCTGTTATGTATAGTCTTATCAATTCCATATCCAGAGCTTTACAATTTCTCGAATTCATCCTTGATAAGTTTTATGGATAGGACATTTTTTTATTATACCAGTGGCATTCTTAAGTTCATATTGAAAGCTGGCCTTCTTACTCGTTATTCAATATGTTACATTTTAAAAGTTTCATTGTTATTGATTTATTTCGGTTTTTATTTTAGTTTTTTCTGTTGTTAATTTCTAATTAATCATACTTAAATCAGCATCAATGACCACTGATGTTATAATGCCAGATAATTAGAAATCATTCATTATTCGTATTCATCATATGATAACTTTAATTTTTTTTTCAGCTTATCGCAATTTCTGAATTCTACGTCTTAAGAGTTACATTCCTTGAATTTGATTGTGGAAGCAGGTGATCGCGTAATACCTATTGTATGTCATACTTGCCCCATCGTAACATAACTTCAAGTCTCCATTATCATGAATAACCTTTCGAATTTCGTAATCACATTTCCATATGAAGTGGTAGCCCTACCCAACGCAGGCTTCTTCAATAACAGACTTATCCTCTCTACATTCTAAATCAAATTCAAAATATGATTTATATGAATTAAAGCATATACTTCGTCGTCTTCATCGCCGAGTACAGTACATTACATATATTTTTTTTCTATTTAATTTTCCTATTTTTCTCCTATCGGTATCAGCAGCCAAGCTCGTCCTATTTTCTCTCTCTTCTCTTGTCCTGTTATCAGAGAAATCTACAATATTTCCATTTGAAGTAGATCTCATATAAAGAATTGGTATATCTTTAAATGGTTTGATAAATACAGTATTTTGGGCCTCTAATCACCAATTTAAATTTGGAGTTGCAATAAATCCCCATTTTACAGCAATTTAAGCAACATTGCAAGCAAAAAAAAATTGGCAAAAACCCATATTTTTCCTCTGTCATTTTAGCTGATCTTATTACTAATGTATTCTTTTCTATAACTTTATCAGTATAGCTCATTCTTTTATTTTTGGAGCTGTCAATGTTTTAAGGGTTATGTTAATTGATTCTAATATTCCTCGCTAGATTGTTGACTTTCTCAATGAGATTGGCTACTTGTGTGTCCGGAACAAGGGTAGAAGTCAATGTTTTAAGGGTTATGTTAATTGATTCTAATATTCCTCGCTAGATTGTTGACTTTCTCAATGAGATTGGCTACTTGTGTGTCCGGAACAAGGGTAGAAGTCAATGTTTTAAGGGTTATGTTAATTGATTCTAATATTCCTCGCTAGATTATTGACTTTCTCAATGAGATTGGCTACTTGTGTGTCCGGAACAAGGGTAGAATTCGCTGAGTCATCAGCGACTCTCCGGATCTGGCTCTCAAATTATGCAATTCACTGTTTAGCTGCCGAGGCGCTATTTCCACTTCTATGATATTCACTTTTTATGTTTTCCTGATCTTTCTTCGCTATTAAAGTCAGGATAGAGTCATGACACTGTACTTATGCATTCATTACTGGCGGTAATATATAAAAGAAAAACTTTTTTTTTTTATTGTGATAATAAACCTCATACTGATATCGCATATATAAAAACACCTTTTTTTATATATAATAAAACTCACACTAAGATCGCATCATATCCGTTCTTTGTCTTTTCCGGTGCCAGATATACGCAGAGGGCAATTTCTCCTGATATCTTACTTTGTATTTAACAGTATATTCCGATACGAAAATAGCCCAAAAAACAAAATGGCCAAAAACAGAGAGAGAGAGAGAGAGAGAGAGAGAGAGAGAGAGAGAGAGAGAGAGGTCTACACTACACCGTGTATAGTCTGTATATATATATATATATATATATATATATATATATATATATGTATGTGTGTGTGTGTGTGTGTGTGGGTGTAATATATGCATATACATATATATAGATATATATGTATATACATACATAATAGATATATATATATATATATATATATATATATATATATATATATATATATATATGTATATATACATATATATATATATATATATATATATATATGTAGTTATATATGTATATATATAGATATATATAGATATATATATATATATGTATATATATATAGATATATATATAGATATATATATATATATATATATATATATATATATATATATATATATATACATATATATATATATATATATATATATATATATATATAAAAGACTAACCTACAACCAGGTACGTCAACGAATCCTGGAAATATGAGTGTTGCGAGCACGAACGACAACCCACATGCATTTAAATGCAAGAGACTTCCAAAATTAACTTTTGGAACACTCCTTATGAAGTCTACTGTAGTACCTAGCTTCTGACAATCATTGAACATTCCTTTACTGTTGTCGTACGTTACCTTTTCACAATTATGAATTTAAAAAATCCACCGTTTTTCTGTTGATATTTTTTTTTTTTTTTTTTTATAAAAATCATATTCATAAATTGAAAAATTCCTAGAAAAGGTGTAACCTTCCCATAGTAACAAACTTTCATCACCTAAGCGTTGATTAGATATTTTGTAATATAAGCTTTCCAGGAAGAGAGTAATCATCTCTTTCCTCAACATTATATGAAATGCTTTATAGCAAAATGAAAAATAATCGCTGCTGGGAGAAGCTTAATTCCATTAATCTAATTCAGGAGATACTTGCTGAATATTAGTTCTAGAGATATTACTTTTCAGTTTTATAACGATTAGAGTAAGCCTTTTTAATGTTATTTTCAAAAATTTATATAAATAAAATAAATTACAATAACATTAAAAAATGAGGCCGTTTCTTGTCCACTGCAGGACAAAGGCCTCAGACGAGTCATTATCCGTGTCTGCGGATTGGTGATGGTGGGAGATTTCGTTTGATAGGTCACATCAAACCAACCTAGTATAAGTGGCCCTGAGTAGTATAGCTTCAAGATTTTCCATTGCCGCTTGTGTTATAGATCAAGCTGATTACATGTCCAAGATCCTCCGCTGAAAAAGATTCTTGAATATACATATTTTCATTACAATTTTCTCCATTCCTGTTATTCCATTTCCATATATGATTTTATTTACTTTCCCTGAGGCTTCTGCGCTACGTTTTATATTGAAATGTGCCTTTTCTCTTTTCGTCCAAAGTATGAAAATATGTAAATTTAAGTCTGTTGTACACTCCATCCTACAAGCTTTACATGAAAGCTCTGATTTTTATTAAATTATTTTTGTCTTTCTTAAGGTGAACCACATGATGGACAACCATTAAAAGACCTCTGTCCATTGTGATTATTTCTGACGCTTATGTTCAAGTATGACGCAATCATATACCCTTTGATCGAGAAAATATTTACTGTACTTGAATTATATAGATTAATTCCCATCACGACCTTCCTCCAATCGATAGACAAGTGATAACGAATCATCTAAAATATGATTATGACAGTCTATTTGATGATAATTATTTTGACCAATTATCTAGGAAGAGAAATACTGTTATATTCTCCTCCCACATAACGAGCATAAAGTCTGATGATGTTAAGAAAAAATATAAAACTTTTTTTTTATGTTATTTGTATATCTGATTCCCATTTGATAAAATCCTATATCTGTTGGTGATTCTTTAAGCTTGACTCTTGGAATTCGTGTTTGCCCCCAGAGTAATCGACGAATACCCTTTTCGGTAGTTTGATAGTTTGATTAGTGACGATACATTTTCAAGCTATTTCTCAGTATCAATTGTAATTTTTCTCCTGTATATAAAAATTGTATTTCTCTGTAGATGGAAATAAACTACCGATGTGTTTTAATTTCGCAAGGAAAACGTTTATGGAAAATGCGAAACCGAGAGGCTCGGTTCTCCCTCGACTCGCAGCATGGGAAGTTGTATTTTCCTTAGTTGACACTATTTATTGGTGCATCCTCCGCGCATTTTGAGCCATTGCTGTGTTTACAAAGACTATTCATTCAAGATCTCAATGGATTTACCTATTGAATAAGTAAAGTTTATCACCACATCTTCCCTTCCTTCATCAGTCTGTTTGCTACATCGCTACTGTCTTCTTAGACAGTTCCACCTATTACTACGCTGGCGCACCTTTTTATTATTATTATTATTATTACTATCCAAGCTACAACCCTAGTTGGAAAAGCAAGATGCTATAAGCCCAGGGGCTCCAACAGGGAAAAATAGCCCAGTGAGGAAAGGAAATAAGGAAATAAATAAATGAAGAGAACAAATTAACAATAAATCATTCTAAAATAAGAAACAACGTCAAAACAGACATGTCATATAATAAACTATCAACAACATCAAAAACAAATATGTCATAAATAAACTATAAAAAGACTATGTCCGTCTGGTCAACAAAAAAGCATTTGCTCCAACTTTGAACTTTTGAAGTTCTACTGATTCAACCACCCGATTAGGAAGATCATTCCACAACTTGGTCACAGCTGGAATAAAACTTCTAGAGTACTGCGTAGTATTGAGCCTCGTGATGGAGAAGGCCTGGCTATTAGAATTAACTGCCTGCCTAGTATTACGAACAGGATAGAATTGTCCAGGGAGATCTGAATGTAAAGGATGGTCAGAGTTGTGAAAAATCTTATGCAACATGCACAATGAACTAATTGAACGACGGTGCCAGAGATTAATATCTAGATCAGGAATAAGAAATTTAATAGACCGTAAGTTTCTGTCCAACAAATTAAGATGAGAATCAGCAGCTGAACACCAGACAGGAGAACAATACTCAAAACAAGGTAGAATGAAAGAATTAAAACACTTCTTCAGAATAGATTGATCACCGAAAATCTTGAAAGACTTTCTCAATAAGCCTATTTTTTGTGAAATTGAAGAAGACACAGACCTTATATGTTTCTCAAAAGTAAATTTACTGTCGAGAATCACACCTAAAATTTTGAAAGAGTCATACATATTTAAAGAAACATTATCAATACTGAGATCCGGATGTTGAGGAACCACCGTCCTTGACCTACTTACAATCATACTTTGAGTTTTGTTAGGATTCAACTTCATACCCCATAATTTGCACCATGCACTAATTCTAGCTAAATCTCTATTAAGGGATTCACCAACCCTAGATCTACATTCAGGGGATGGAATTGATGCAAAGAGAGTAGCATCATCTGCATATGCAACAATCTTGTTTTCTAGGCCAAACCACATGTCATGTGTATATAGTATAAAAAGTAATGGGCCAAGAACACTACCCTGTGGAACACCGGATATCACATTCCTATAATCACTATGGTGCCCATCAACAACAACTCTTTGAGATCTATTACTTAAAAATCAATAATAATGCTAAGAAACGACCCACCCACTCCCAACTGTTTCAGTTTGAAAACAAGGGCCTCATGATTAACACGGTCAAAGGCAGCACTAAAATCAAGGCCAATCATACGAACTTCCCGACCACAATCAAGGGATTTCTGTACAGCATTGGAGATTGTAAGAAGGGCATCACATGCTCCAAGGCCTTTACGAAAACCAAATTGCAAACTAGGGAGTAGATGATTACCTTCAGCAAACCTATTAAGACGTTTTGCCAGAAGACGTTCAAAAACTTTAGATAATATGGGAGTTATGGAAATTGGGCGGTAATCAGTGGGACTTGAGCTACCACAAACACATTTACATAGAGGAGTAACATTACCAATTCTCCAACTAGTGCTAAAAGCTCCTCTTCTTGCTAACTTGCGCAAAATAACAGATAACTTTGGAGCTAAGAAATCTGCTGTCTTTATAAAAAACAAAGGAAAAATACCATTTGGGTCTACACCTCCATAAGCATCAAGGTCCATCAACAGAGCTTTAATCTCACGAGATCGAAAAGCTAAACTAGTTAGTTTAGCCTCAGGAAAACAGGAATGAGGAAGTTCAAGTTTTTCATTACTCTGTTTACTGTCAAAAACATCAGCCAAAAGGGATGCCTTTTCCTTTGGACAGTGAGTGACTGAGCCATCTGGTTTAAGTAAAGGAGGAACTGTTGCATCTACACCAAAGAGTGCAGATTTAAGGGTAGACCACCATTTATGTTCCTGAGTTGTACCAGAAAGTGTTTCTTTTATGGTTAAATTGTACTCCTTTTCAGTTGAGGCATAAACTCTCTGAGCAAAAGCTCGAAGCTGAGTATAGTTGTTCCAGGTCAAATCTGATCTGTTAACCTTCCAAAGTTGATAGGCCTCCTGCTTCTCCAAAAAAGCACGTCTACAATCATCATTGAACCACGGTTTGTCCTTCACTCGGTACCTTAGCACACGAGAAGGGATACGCCTATCAATTATGTTGACTAGATTCTCATTCAAAGGGACAACAGGATCTACACTATTATATAATTGTGACCAATTCAAGCACAAAAGATCATGTAAAATCCCATTCCAGTCTGCTTGGGATTTCATATAAATTTTACAAGAATATGATATATCAGGGACAGGCTGCTCAGTCTTCACTAATAATGAAATCAAGGCATGATCAGATGTCCCGACTGGGGAACCAACCTTAACAGTTATAACGCCAGGGGAGTCAGTGTATACGAGGTCCAAGCAATTACCAGACCTGTGAGTAGCTTCATTTATGATTTGCTCACAGCCTGATTCAGAGGCAAAGTCTAAAGCTCTTAAGCCATGGCGATCGGTAGGAGAGATAGAACTTAACCACTCCCTATGGTGAGCATTAAAATCACCATCAAAGACAAAAGAAGCCTTTCTATCATCTTCTTGTATCTTAGCCATAATGGTAAGAAGACAATCGAAGATAGAATCATCCATGTCTGGATTCCGGTAGATCGAACATAAATAAAAGTTGTTATGCCTGCCACAAACTTTTATTACCTGAATCTCATGACATCCACATTGATAGCAGGACTTATGAGAAGCAGGGTACTCGGTCCTAATATACACCGCCATTCCCCTGGCCCTAGGGATGGCATCACGTTTCAACATTATTGGCTTCTTAAAACCAGTTATAAGGAGCTCAGATGAGTGCCTCATATTAGAAACCAAAGTTTCTGAGCACAAAAGAATATCATACTGTCTGGAGGCAACTGTAAGGTCTTGGATATTTGCATGAAGACCACGAATATTGCAATACAGAAGACGACATTGACGAAATCTAGGACGTACTGGTCCCGGATTTCGCTCAATGTCTCCAGACAGCATAAGAATTAATATAAATAAAAAAGAGACATCATACTTATAAACTAGATTAACAAGAATTATAACAAAAACAATACGTACAGAATTATAAACTAAGTGATTGATGATACCCATAGACTATAGTAAAAAGTCGGAAAACTGGTCAACATGGAGGAGCCGATACACCATGCAAGGCTAAATACCCTCCAGGATAGCCACTTCAACTGCAGTTCTTAGGAAACGATTATGACGAGGTATGTCACCGTTACTCAGTATGGTATTCCTGGTGATTTTTACAAAATTTAAGATTTTTTTTTATGCATGACCTGTTAAATCAGTAAACCCTTAGTAAATTAATTATTGATTGGATTTGAAAACTTAGGAATAAAACTTGGGTGCCGATTTCCTATAGTATTTATTCATTTTGGCAATATATTAGTTATGCATATATTACTCTGGCTTGGGGAGAGCATCCTTATGTTCCTTGTATTCAACATTAGGTAACTTACTTTATTCACTTTAACGGTGTTTTGCTGGTTCTATCACACAAGGGAACCCTGTGCCCTACAGGACCTACAAGATCAGTTTAACGTATACATTCTTATGTATTTAGCGTATCACACAGCTTATTGTTTGTTTATTGTCAAATCCGCATTATCGAAGCAGTTAGAAAATTAGTCTTCAATTTCTTCTTGAAACTGATGTCCAGTTCAGTTGGATCTTGTATACTGTAGTCTCGGGGCCGCTTACTTAAAAGCTCTAGAATTTACGTTATCGAAGCAGTTAGAAAATTAGTCTTCAATTTCTTCTTGAACCGGAAGCTCTAGAAGTAACAGAAGACGTACAGTTAGAATTAAAAGAACGCAGACGCCCGGGGGTAATCTATGTTAGATGTCTATAGTCTTTCCATGACAAAACAGAAAAGGTGTTGCTCTTCTTACTACTTCTACGAAACCTTAACGAATCAGACTGCAAAGGGGCTAGTGAAAGTATTAAAATTTTAGAAATCGAGTTGCCATATTTCATTCTGTTTTATAATTTGACGTTTCAAATATCCACTGCAAATACTGAATACACACACACACACATATATATATATATATATATATATATATATATATACATACATATATATATATATATATATATATACATATATATATATATATATATATATATATATAGAGAGAGAGAGAGAGAGAGAGAGAGAGAGAGAGAGAGAGAGAGAGAGAGAGAGAGAGAGAGAGAGAGAGATAGATAGATATATAGGTATATAGATATATAGATATGTATATATATATATATATATATATATATATACATATGTATATAGATAGATAGATATATAGATATAGATATAGATATATATATATATATATATATATATATATATGTAGATAGATATATAGATATATAGATATATAGATATATATATATATAAATATATATATATATATATTATAGATACATAGATATATGTATATATATTATAGATATATAGATATATGTATATATATTATAGATATATAGATATATGTATATATATAGATATATAGATATATGTATATATATAGATATATAGATATATGTATATATATAGATATATAGATATATGTATATATATAGATATATAGATATATGTATATATATATGTGTGTGTGTGATATATATATATATATTTTATATATATATATATATATATATATATATATATATATATATATATATATATATATATATATATATCATGAATCCGCAAAATCATGTAGAAATTATTGGAGTATCGCAGCTAAACAATTCCTTCCGTTAACAGTTACATTAGATTATTTCGACATTGGTCTTGTTCAAGTCACCGATGAAAGAAAAAATAATAGCAGTAATAGTAAATTATTACTGCTACTAGTAGCAATATTAGTATACTAGAGCTACTAGTAGCAATATTATATCTTATTACTGGTACTAGTAGAAATAATAATAATAATTAGTGCTAGTAGTAGCAGTAATAATATATACTATTATTGCTACTAGTATCAATAGTAATATATACTATTACTGCTTCTAGTAGCAGTAATACTATATACTATTACTGCTGCTAGTAGCATTAATTGTATATACTATTACTGCTACTAGTAGCAGTGATTGTATAATTACTACTACTAAAAGTGATAGTATATATTATTACTGCTACGAGTAGCAGTGGTAGTATGCATTATTACTGCTACTAGTAGCCATAGTATACACTTACTGCTACTAGTATCAATAGTAGTATATACTATTACTGCTACTGTTAGTAATAGTAGTATATACTATTACTGCTACTGTTAACAATAGTAGTGCATATTAATACTGGTAGCAGTGATATAAACTACCACTGCTATTAGTAGCAAGACTACTATTGCTACTAGAAGCAGTTTTATTATATACTATCATTGCTACTAGTAGCAGTAATAGTATAGTCACTGCTACTAGTAGCAATAATATATACTTATTGCTATTAATAGCAGTAGTCGTATATAATATCACTGCTACTAGTAGCAGTAATACTATATATACTGCTATTCCTACTAGTGGCAGTAATAGTATATACTGCTATTGCCACTAGTAGCAAAATAGTATATACTACTATTGCTACTATAAACAGTAATAATATATACTACTATTGCTTATAGAAGCTGTAATAATATATAGTATTACTGCTACTAGAAGCAGTAATAATATATATTACAACTACTAGTAGCAGTAATATATACTATTATTGCTAATAGTAGCAATAGCAGTATATACTAATATTGCTACTTGCATTAAAAATATATATGGTTACTGATATTAGTAACAGCACTAGTATATACTACTATTGTTACTAGTAGCAATATTAGTAAATATTATTACTACTTGAGGTAACAGCGATATATACTATTACTGCTACTAGTAGCAGTGATATTATGCTATTGTTGGTACTAGTAGCAATAGTAGTATACTATTGCTACTAGTAGAATTAATAGTTTATAATATAACTGCTACAGTAATATTATATTCTAATTTTGCTACCAGTAGCAGTAATAGTATATACTACTATAGCTACTAGTAGCTGTAATAGTATTATGTCACTGCTATTAGTAGCAGTAATACATACTATTATTGCTGCTAGTAGCACTAATAGTATACACTATTACTGCTGATATGAGCAGTAATATTATATACTATTACTGCTACTAGTAGCACTAATAGTACATACTAATACTGCTGCTAGTTGCACTAATAGTATATACTATTACGCACTAATAGTATATATTATTACTGCTACTAGTTGCACTAATAATATATACTATTACTGCTACTACTAGTAGTAATATTATATATTAGTGCTACTAGTAGTAGTATTATATACTATTAGTGTTACTACTAGCAGTAATATTATATACTATTAGTGCTACAATTAGCAGTGATATTTTATACTATTAGTGCTACTAGTAGCAGTTATATATACAATTAGTGCTACTAGTAGCAGTGATATTATATACTATTACTGCTACTGGTATCAGTGATATATACTCACTGCTGCTAGTAGCAGTTATATATACTATTACTGCTACTATCAGCAGTGATATTATATACTATTAGTGCTACTAGTAGCAGTGATATTATATAAAATTAGTGCTACCAGTAGCAGTGATATTATATACTATTACTGCTACTGGTATCAGTGATAATATATACTCACTGCTGCTAGTATCAGTTATATATACTATTACTGCTACTAGTAGCAGTGATATATACTATTACTGCTACTAGTAGCAATTATAGTGTATAATTGTATTACTAGTAGTAGCTTTAGTAGTGTATACTTCTATTGCTGGTGGAAGGGGGTGGAGCCCTGCCCTGAAAGTGGAAAAGGGGGAATCCTCGCCATGCCAGCGGGAAGGGGGGAGCCCCGCCATGCCAGCGGGAAGGGGGGAGTCCCGCCCTGCCATTCCAGAGGGAAGGGGGGAGCCCCGCCCTGCCATGCTAGTGGGAAGGGGGCAGCCCCGCCCTGCCATGCCAATGTGAAGGGGGGAGCCCCGCCCTGCCATGCCAGTGTGAAGGGGGGAGCCCCGCCCTGCCATGCCAGTGTGAAGGGGGGAGCCCCGCCCTGCCATGCCAGCCGGAAAGGGGGAACCCCGCCCTGCCATGACAGCGGGAAGGGGATAGCCCCGCCCTGCCATTACAGCGGGAAGGGGATAGCCCCGCCCTGCCCTTACAGCGGGAAGGGGATAGCCCCGCCCTGCCATTACAGCGGGAAGGGGATAGCCCCGCCCTGCCAGCGGGAAGGGGGGAGCCCCGCCCGGCCTGAGGAAGGGGGGAGCCCTGCCCGGCCAGCGGGAAGGGGGGAGCCCCGCCCTGCCAGCGGGAAGGGGGGAGCCCTGCCCTGCCAGCAGGAAGAGGGGAGCCCCGTCCTGCCAGCGGGAAGGGGGGAGCCCAGCCATGCCAGCGGGAAGGGAGGGAGCCGCGCCCTGCCAGCGGGAAGGGGGGAGCCCCGCCCTGCCAGCGGGAAGGGGGGAGCCCCGCCCTGCCAGCGGGAAGGGGGGAGCCCCGCCCTGCCAGCGGGAAGGGGGGGCCCCGCCCTGCTAGCGGGAAGGGGGGGCCCCGCCCTGCCATTCCAGAGGGAAGGGGGGAGTCCCACCCTGCCATTCCAGAGGGAAGGGGGGAGCCCAGCCCTGCCATGCTAGTGGGAAGGGGGCAGCCCCGCCCTGCCATGCCAATGTGAAGGGGGGAGCCCCGCCCTGCCATGCCAGTGTGAAGGGGGGAGCCCCGCCCTGCCATGCCAGTGTGAAGGGGGGAGCCCCGCCCTGCCATGCCAGCCGGAAAGGGTGAACCCCGCCCTGCCATGACAGCGGGAAGGGGATAGCCCCGCCCTGCCATTACAGCGGGAAGGGGATAGCCCCGCCCTGCCATTACAGCGGGAAGGGGATAGCCCCGCCCTGCCAGCGGGAAGGGGGGAGCCCCGCCCGGCCTGAGGAAGGGGGGAGCCCTGCCCGGCCAGCGGGAAGGGGGGAGCCCCGCCCTGCCAGCGGGAAGGGGGGAGCCCTGCCCTGCCAGCGGGAAGAGGGGAGCCCCACCCTGCCCGCGGGAAAGGGGGGAGCCCCGTCCTGCCAGCGGGAAGGGGGGAGCCCAGCCATGCCAGCGGGAAGGGAGGGAGCCGCGCCCTGCCAGTGGGAAGGGAGGAGCCGCGCCCTGCCAGCGGGAAGGAGGGAGCCCCGCCCTGCCAGCGGGAAGGGGGGGGCCCCGCTCTGCTAGCGGGAAGGGGGGCCCCGCCCTGCCAACGGGAAGGGGGGAGCCGCGCCCTGCCAGCGGGAAGGGGGGAGCCCCGCCCTTCCAGCGGGAAGGGGGGAGCCTCGCCCTGCCAGCGGGAAGGGGGAGCCCCGCCCTGCCAGCGGGAAGGGGGGAGCCCCGCCCTGCTAGCGAGAAGGGGGTGAGCCCTCCGTGCTAGCAGGAAGGGGTAGCCCCTCCCAACCAACAATAGAGACTTCCTATATCAGGCTTATTTTTAAGAAAACATGGTTCTTGTTTTGAAGACTTCTTTCTTATGGGGAAAAAGAAGTCTTCAAGATTCCTCTTTTGAAGACTTCTTCCTCATTGAGAAAAAGAAGAAGTCTTCAAGATTCTTGTTTTGGAGACTTCTTTCTTCTGGGAAGAAAAGAATCAACTAGTAGCCATAATAGTATTTACTGTTTTTGCTACTAGTAGCAATAATAGTATTTACTATTAGCAGTAACCATATATACTTGCTGCTACTAGCAACATCAATATACTATTACTGTTACTAATAGCAGTAATAGTATACTACTATTGCTACTAGTAGCAATAGTAGTATCAAGTATTACTACTACTAGTAGCATTAGTAGTATCTAGTATTACTGCTACTAGTAGCAATAATAAAAAATACTTATTGCTCCAAGTAGCCATTGTATATTTTATTGCTACTAGTAGCAGTAACACTTATATCTTTTAGTAGCAATAATGCCATAATAAAACTGCTACTAGTAGCAGTGATATTTATTATTACTGCTATTAACAGTGAGTGTATACATTATTAATGCTATTTGTATACATTATTACTGCTACTTGTATACATTATTACTGCTACTAGTTGTAGTGATAATATTTCTGCTACTAGTAGCCATAGTAGACAGTGACTGCTACTAGTAGCAATAGTAGTATATACTATTACAGCTACTAATAGCAATAATTATATTATTAATGCTACTAGTACCAGTTACATATCCTATCACTGCTACTAGTAGCAGTAATAATATATATTAGTTCTACTAGTAGTAGTAATAGTATACAGTAGTACTGCTACTAGTAGCAATAATAGTATATATTATTACTGCTACCAGTAGCAATAATAGTATATATTATTATTGCTACTAGTAGCATTCAGAATTATAATATTATTAATACTATTAGCAGTGATAGTATATACTACTATTGTTAGTAGTAGTAATGATAGTATATAGTGTCACGCCTAGTAGCAATAGTAGTATTTACTATTACTAGGTAGCAGTAATAATATATACTATTCCTATTAGTAGCAGTAATGGTATATACTATTTCTACTAGTAACAATATTAGTAATTGTATATACAATTGCTACTAGTAGCAATAATAGTATATACTACTATTTCTACTATAAATGGTAAAAATATATATTACTATTGCTTATAGAAGCTGTAATAATATAGCCAGCTGGAAGGAGGGAGCCCCGCCCTGCCAGCGGGAAGAGGGGAGCCCCATCCTGCCAGCAGGAAGGGGGGAGCCGCGCCCTGCCAGCGGGAAGGGGGAGCCATGCCCTGCCAGCGGGAAGGGGGGAGCCGCGCCCTGCCAGCGGGAAGGGGGGAGCCCCGCCCTGCCAGCGGGAAGGGGGGAGCCCCGCCCTGCCAGCGGGAAGGGGGAGCCCAGCCCTGCCAGCGGGAAGGGGGCGAGCCCTCCGGGCTAGCAGGAACGGGGAGCCCCTCCCAGCCAACAATAGAGAGTTCCTCTATCAGGCTTATTTTTAAGAAAACATGATTCTTGTTTCAAAGACGACTTCTTCCTCATGGAGAAAAAGAAGTCTTCAAGATTCCTCTTTTGAAGACTTCTTCCTCATGGAGAAAAAGAAGTCTCCAAGATTCTTGTTTTGGAGACTTCTTTCTTCTAAGAAGAAAGGGATCAACTAGTAGCCATAATAGTATTTACTATTTATGCTACTAGTAGCAATAATAGTATTTACTATTATTGCAACTATTAGCAGTAACCATATACTTACTGCTACTAGCAGCATTGATATACTATTACTGTTACTTATAGCAGTAATAGTATACTACTATTGCTACTAGTAGCAATAGTAGTATCCAGTATTACTGCTACTAGTAGCAATAGTAGTATCTAGTATTACTGATACTAGTAGCAATAATAATAAATACTATTATTGCTCCAAGTAGCAATTGTCTATTTTATTGCTACAAGTAGCAGTAACATTGTTATATCCTCTAGTAGCAATAATGCCATAATAAAACTGCTACTAGTAGCAGTGATATTTTTATTACTGCTATTAACATTGAGTGTATACGTTATTAATGCTATTTTTATACATTATTACTTCTACTTGTATACATTATTACTGTTACTAGTTGTAGTGATATAATATTACTGCTACTAGTAGCCATAGTATACACTGACTGCTACTAGTAGCAATAATAGTATATACTATTACAGCTACTAATAGCTACCATTTATATATCCTATCACTGCTACTAGTAGCAGTAATAATATATATTAGTTCTACTAGTAGTAGTAATAGTATACAGTAGTACTGCTACTAGTAGCAATAATAGTATATATTATTACTGCTACCAGTAGAAATAATAGTATATATTATTATTGCATACTAGTAGCATTTAGAATTATACTATTAGCAGTGATAGTATATACTACTATTGTTAGTAGTAGTAATGATAGTATATAGTGTCACTGTTAGTAGTAATAGTAGTATATACTATTACTAGGTAGCAGTAATAGTATATACTATTGCTACTAGTAGCACTGATAGTATATAGTATTATTGCTACTAGAAGCAGTAATAGTATATAGTATTACTGCTATTAGAATCAGTAATAGTATATACTATTACTGCTATTGGAAGCAGTAATAGTATATAGTATTACTGCTACTAGAGGCAGTATAGGTATATAGTATTACTACTACTAGAGGCAGTATAGGTATATAGTATTACTACTACTAGAAGAAGTAATAGTATATAGTATTACTGCTACTATAAACAATAATAGTATATAGAATTATTGCAACTAGAAGCAGTAATAGTATATACTACTCTTGGTACTAGTAGCAATAATATTATATACTACTATTGTTACTCGTAGCAATAATAGTATATATATATATATATATATATATATATATATATATATATATATATATATATATACACTATTATTGCTACTAATAGCAGTAATTGTATATAGTATTACTGCTATTAGAAGCAGTTATAGTGTAGATTATTATTGCTACTAGTAGCGATAGTATTTCCAATCACTGCTACTAGTAGAAATAAGTAAATACTACTATTGCTAATAGTAGCAATATTATATACTATTATTAGTAGCAGCAGTTATAGTATATACTATTATTGCTACTAGTAGTAATAATTACATATACTATTACTGCTACTACTAGTAGTAATATATACTTTTCCTATTAGTAGCAATAATAGTATATTACTATTGCTACTAGCAGTAAAAATATAGGATTACTGCTACTATTAGCAGTAGTAGGATATACTATTGCTACTAGTAGCAGTTTTATACTTATTGCTACTAGTGGCAGTTTTATACTTATTGCTACTAGTGGCAGAAATAGTACATTATCACTGCCACTAGTAGCAGTAACAATGTACTATTACTGCTAATAGTAGTAATAGTATACTACAGCTACTAGTAGCAATATTATACCTTATTACTGCTACTAGTAGAAATAATTAATTATTAATACTAGTAGCAATATTATATACTATTAGTGCTAGTAGTAGCAGTAATAGTATATACTACTATTGCTACAAGAAGCAGTTTTATTATATACTATCACTGCTACTAGTAGCAGTAATAGTATAGTCACTGCTACTAGTACCAGTAATATATACTTTTATTGCTGTTAGTAGCAGTAGTAATATATAATATCACGGCTACTAGTAGTAGTAATACTATATATACTGCTATTCCTACTAGTGGCAGTAATAGTATATACTGTTATTGCCACTAGTAGCAATAATAGTATATACTGCTATTGCTACTATAAACAGTAATAATATATATTACTATTACTTATAGAATCTGTAATAATATAGCCAACGGGAAGGAGGGAGCCCCACCCTGCCCGCGGGAAAGGGGGGAGCCCCGCCCTGCCAGCGGGAAGTGGGGAGCCCGCCCTGACAGCGGTAAGGAGGGAGCCCGCCCTGCCAGCGGTTAAGAGGGAGCCCCGCCCTGCCAGCGGGAAGGGGGGAGCCCCGCCCTGCCAGCGGGAAGTGGGGAGCCCGCCCTGACAGCGGTAAGGAGGGAGCCCGCCCTGCCAGCGGTTAAGAGGGAGCCCCGCCCTGCCAGCGGGAAGGGGGGAGCCCCACCCTGCCCGAGGGAAACATTAATATACTATTACTGTTACTAATAGCAGTAATAGTATACTACTATTGCTACTAGTAGCAATAGTAGTATCCAGTATTACTTCTACTAGTAGCAATAGTAGTATCTAGTATTACTGCTACTAGTAACAATAATAATAAATACGATTATTGTTCCAAGTAGCAATTGTATATTTTATTGCTACTAGTAGCAGTAATACTATAATATCGGCCACTGGTAGCAGTAATACTATATATACTGCTATTCCTACTACTGGCAGTAATAGTATATACTGTTATTGCCACTAGTAGTAATAACAGTATATACTACTATTGCTACTATAAACAGTAATAATATATACTACTATTGCTTATAGAAGCTTTAATAATATGTAGTATTACTGCTACTAGAAGCAGTAATAATATATATTATTACAACTACTAGTAGTAGTAATGATATATACTATTATTGCTAATAGTAGCAATAGCAGTATATACTAATATTGCTACTTGCAGTAATAGTATATATAGTTACTGATATTACTAACAACACTAGTATATACTACTATTGCTACTCGTAGCAATATTAGTTAATATTATAACTAGTAGTAGCAGTGATATATACTATTACTGCTACTAGTAGCAGTGATATACTATTGCTGCTACTAGTAGCAATGGTAGTATACTATTGCTACTAGTATCAGTAATAGTTTATTATATAACTGCTACAGTAATATAATATTCTAATTTTGCTACCAGTAGCAGTAATAGTATATACTACTATAGCTACTAGTAGCAGTAATAGTGTTATGTCACTGCTATTAGTAGCAGTAATATATAAAATTATTGCTGCTAGTAGCACTAATAGTATATACTAATACGGCTGCCGATAGCACTAATAGTTTATACTATTACTGCTGCTAGTAGCACTAATAGTGTATACTATTACGGCTGCTAGTAGCACTAATAGTATATACTATTACTGCTGCTAGTAGCACTAATAGTATATACTATTACGGCTGCTAGTAGCACTAATAGTATATATTATTACTACTGCTAGTTGCACTAATAGTATATACTAATACTGCTGCTATTTGCATTAATAGTATATACAATTACTTCTGATAGTTGCACTAATAGTATATACTATTACTGCTACTAGTTGTACTAATAATATATATTATTACTGCTACTAGTAGTAATTGTGTATATTAGTGTTACTAGTAGTAGTGATATTATATACTATTAGTGGTACTACTATTAGTAATATTATATACTATTAGTGCTACTATTAGCAGTGATATATACTATTAGCAGTGATTTTATATACTATTAGTGCTACTATTAGAAGTGATATATAAAATTAATGCTACTAGTAGCAGTGATATTATATACTATTACTGCTACTGGTAGCAGTGATAATATATACTTACCGCCTCTAGTAGCAGTGATATATACTATTACTGCTACTAGTAGCAGTGGTATGTATTATTACTGCTACTAGTAGCAGTGATGTATACTATTACTGCTAGTAGTAGCAGTGATATTATACTATTACAGCTACTAGTATCAGTAATATATACTATTACAGCTACTAGTAGCATAAGTATATACTATTATTGCTATTAGTAGCAGTAATAGTGTATACTTCTATTGCTACTAGTAGCCTTAGTAGTGTATACTTCTATTGCTGCAGACAGGAAGAGGGTGGAGCCCCCCTGCCAGCTGGAAGGGGTGGAGCCCTGCCCTGAAAGTGGAAAGTGGGGAATCCCTGCCCTGTCAGCGGGAAGATGGGAGCCCCGCCCTGCCATGCCAGCGGGAAGGTGGGAGCCCCGCCCTGCCATGCCAGCGGGAAGGTGGGAGCCCCGCCCTGCCATGCCAGCGGGAAGGTGGGAGCTCCGCCCTGCCATGCCAGCGGGAAGGTGGGAGCTCCGCCCTGTCATGCCAGCGAGAAGGTGGGAGCCCCGCCCTGCCATGCCAGCGGGAAGATGGGAGCCCCGCCCTGCCATGCCAGCGGGAAGATGGGAGCCCCGCCCTGCCATGCCAGCGGGAAGGGGGGAGCTCTGCCTGCCATGTCAGCGGGAAGGGGGGAGCCCCGCCCTGCCATGCCAGCGGGAGGGGGGAAGCCCCGCCCTGCCATGCCAGCGGGAGGGGGGAAGCCCCGCCCTGCCATGCCAGCGGGAAGGGGGAAGCCCCGCCCTGCCATGCCAGCGGTAAGGGGGGAGCCCCGCCGTGCCATGCCAGCTGGAAGGGGGCAGCTGCGCCTTGCCATGCCAGTTGGAAGTGGGCAGCCCCGCCCTGCCATGAAGACTTTTTTTCTCTCCGTGAGGAAGAAGTAGTCTTCAAGATTTTTGTTTTGAAGACTACTTCTTCCTCATGGAGAGAAAGAAGAAGTCTTCAAAATTCTTGTTTTGGAGACTTCTTCTTCCTCATGGAGAGAAAGAAGAAGTCTTCAAGATTCTTGTTTTGAAGACTTCTTTCTTCTTAGAAGAAAGGGATCAACGGCAAGTGGTTATCAGGAAGGCAATCATAAAAAGCAAAACAAGATTTTTGAAGACTTCTTTCTCTCCATGAGGAAGAAGTAGTCTTCAAGATTTTTGTTTTGAAGGCCTTTTCTTCCTTATGGAGAGAAAGAAGAAGTCTTCAAGATTCTTGTTTTGAAGACTTCTTTCTTCTAA
>NC_090728.1:44048806-44056306 GCF_036898095.1 Palaemon carinicauda | reverse complement strand
CTGCATTTCCTTACATCTATGTACGTTAACTTAAAGGTAATTTGTAAATAAACAAAATACACCCAGTATATAACTGCGTCAGGCCACACAACCTAAATTTATAAATCAATCCAATTCAATCCAGTATATGACAGTATATAAGAGAATGGATGTAAATATAAATGTAAATATCAACCACATGTGAAGATGTGTTCTTCCACTTTAAGCCCAAGATGAACAAGTAATCACATGTTTATCAAAAACGTTAACATTTTGTAATAATTTATCTTGGTGAGAATTTTGACAAGATGTGGTAAGCAGAAACAAAATTGCTAAATTGGGGAATTTAATTATTTTTTATCTATTTATTTGAATTCATGGTCAAGATATCCTGCAAATGAATAAAGTTTATGATTTTTTTTTATAATAACTTTGTTTTATGTTGCTAATGAAAGTTCTTAGATCCATGATTATTTGGATATTTGTTTTATGCTGTGGAATAAGTTAGGGAATTTGCAAAGTGGAGGTCTGGAAATTTTATACTACCAGCCACTGCCCTTTATTTACCAGATAACATATAAGAATCTAGAATATTAAATAGCCAGGTTATAAATTTTATTTAAATCACCCTTTTTTAAACTAGCAAGAGAATATGAGAAAAATATCTATTTTCAATAGAAAAGCAAAAGGGAAAACATTACATTAGAATGTGTTAAATTTTGGATGATAGTCTTCGTAAGCGAATCCATTTTTTTAGTCTTTTCAGTTAATAAAGTTGAAATTTAAGGAGAATATGCTTTGTGAATTTACAAACTCCAATTTGTTTCTGCGTACCAAAATTGAGGACAGATACTAATATATTAATTATTACTCTCAGAAATACTTTAAAACTCGTTTACCCAAGATAACGAGGAGTTGGATAATTAAGGAAATTTGATGTTAATAAGTTTTATATATAATATGGTTTTTAATAAAAGACAAAACACAGGAAAGGTCTGTTAAATATAAAGTTACCAAAATGTCTTGATAATTTAAAAAGAATATTCGCAAGATTTTAAAAATGAAATTGAAGATAACTGCTGATGTTAAATTTATATGTACTTTATTAGGTAGCATAAAACTTTCTATTCCAGTTTTATCGTTATTCTTTTTTCTTTTCTTTGACAGAAACAAAACGTACAATATAAGCTTTAATTTTGGTCATTCCGCCTCTATAACTACATACTTTTACGCTACAAAAAATACTTTAGAGCATATATACAGTATAATAACATTTGTATTAACTTCTTATTTACAATACTAAGTTATATATTTCCCTTGTGCTATAAAACTATAGATCACACTGCTTTGAAGCTTATTTACCATAATTTGACTTTTATAAGGAATTGCTTCTTTAATCAGGTTTTATGGTAAATTTTTAGAATTCGGTAAGAATACGCCAAGAAAAACAAAATCAGTTAGACTATTTTTGTTTATACGATATACCTATTCATGTGGAAAGGTTAAGGATATCTGAAATTGAATTTCATATTTTATATTACGCCTTTGTAAAGCGTCTAAATGAAAGGCAGTGGTATTGATTGAAGAAAAATATTGGCGAAGAATAACTTTTGAAAACAGACAGCGCATCTGCTTAAGAAACTAATTGATAGACAATTTTCAAAAGGCTATGCTTAGTGTAACTACGAAGGATTCAAGGTATACTTAAGATATTATATATGCGGAACTATATCATAAAAATTACGTTTGATGAAGAGACAGAATAATTAATATCTATGCATTTACATAACAATTTTGTGGTTATATGAAGGTACAGAAAAAGATATCTACACCTGACCTGTAGAAAAAGAACTTTGAAATGGAATAAATCTCTATTTCTATAAAAATTTCAATCCTATCAAGCAGTGAAAATCTACAAGAACAACATTGCTATAATTTTTTTAATGCTTCCATAGATACTATGCGAATATCAAAAGCTCCAAAAGTCAATAGAGTATTTTGATTGCCTATTTTTAATTTTACCTTCGTCAGGTGAATCTCAGCCAACACTCTCCATTCCCAGATACTTTCACACAACCTCAGAAATAAGATTTTATTTTTTTTTACGATAAATTCGTTCAACTGATTTTTCAAATACAGTTTTAAACTCTTACCTCTATGGTAATTACACAATCGTCGATGAAGTCAATCACCATATGAGAAAATAAATGTTTAACAGTTGAATTTTAGTTCAGGCCTACTTTAGGTAAAAAAACAAACAAACTAATGTACATACTTCTAATGACTTTTCAATTGTTCTCTTGAGATTACAATATATTAACTACGTTAATATTCTGATACTTTGGAAGCTACAATAACTAGAATAATATTATTGATTTTTTTGTGTGGAATGTCTTCATGTGCTTTTAAACCTAAAATATTTCTTTTATGAACCTTTATTAGAAACATAACAATTTACATGGTTTGATATACTGGTTATTGCAATTAATTACATGACATGGAAATTGAAGGCTGTTTTCCTGCCAATTAACAATAAGATATGAAGGTTATATGATAATGATAGTGCGCTATATACACGATGTTACTCTTCAAAACATCTACAGCACTGACAAATGTAAGTGCAAATAAAAAACAAAGTCTTTGAAACAATACCATCATTTTAATCATATCATACAGATATCCATGATGGCAAGCACGTCAGATCGCAAGTCGTTAACAAATAAACATATCACATCCGTATTGAAGTTGCTTTTAAAGTACTGTACTTAAAGTTTCACTTGCCAATACAGGCTTGTTTAATCAAGCATAAACACAGTTGAATGTTAAGCGTTATTGCTCCAGCACATTATTCTTGTTATAGAAATTATGTATTTCTTCATTTCTGACGATGATTTGTTAAATACAGTACCTTGGCATACATGCATAACAACATCACAGCTATTAATTAGGCTTTCATTCCTATTATCAACAAAAATCTAAAGTATCCAAAATTCTTTTCAACAAAGGCAAACTTTGGCCAAAGCTTATAAAACTTTGAAACATTTGATTAACTAATACACAAAGTTTGTACAAGTCTTTTAATATGATAGCATCAAACTATCAAATATGCCGCCACCTCGGTAGGCTAAGTCTTCACATAACCAAACCATTCTATTTTCTAATGTAACTTTTGTTTAAATGTTCAAGTATTCATTTTGCTTGTACTGCTCAATTGATATCAGTTACATGGTATGTCCTCGGCTGAGCTGGGGCAAAGTCATGATCGTGAGAGGGGGATGGGGGGGTTACGATATGGGGGGAAGTTGTCAGTGGACGTGCCATGCACGACGACACTTCGCGTCCTGAAGTTGACGACCAAGTGGAAGTTGTCGACAGCGCCCTTTTTCTGGGCCGCCGAATTTCTCCGTCGTCTTCAAACTGCAATGATAGGTACAGATTATATAGTGAACATATTTTCATTAATAAGAAAAAAAATATAGAATAAAAAGCTACGTACTTAATAAATGTGGAACCTACTGCGTCTGCTGGGCCGACACTGGTACAGTTGGCCTCATTAATTCTGGTACACTTCACGGGAGACTAAGGAGTCAACAGTTTACCGGAATTAATGAAGCCAACTGTACATACAGTATAGGATTTGAGTTATCGTGAAAGTTCTTTGATGACATTCAAATAAATTACAGTTCAGAAAGCATGATTAGAAAATGTCGATCTCCTCTGATTTTAATGATTTTGGTCTCGGACAAGTTTATCTAATTTCAAGTCCGTAATGTTTTCAGTAAGGATTACTCAAGAAAAGGCAGATATGATGTCAGATACTGAAATAAACTTTTACACTGACGAAATTGACAGGGCAAGAGTTAAACAGTATACTGTAATATCCTACCTAATGCCGTTATGATGAATAATCAAGGGTAAGGGTGTATTTGTAAAAACAAATCTTAGGAAACAGTTACTACAAGTCGCCCTTTTGTATTTGTAAAAACAAATCTTAGTAAACAATTACTACAAGTCGCCCTTCTCTATCTAAAATTTTATGTAAATTAATTATACTCTTGTATCGATATGTTTGTTATACTTGGTAGTATTTTCGATAGGAATTTTCTTAATGACGGGAAAACGTTTAAGCTTCCCTGGTGTCGATCTATATCTCAAATGCCAAAATATTTCCATCTAACTAAAAGATAATAGCCAATCGGACCATCAATGCCATCAACACCGTATTCAATGGTATACTCTCAAGCATATCACTGGTTATTTTTGGCCGGGTTACCTTTACGAGAATGTCAAGACCCACAAGGCTGGAAACCCTCTCCGCTCTATTATCAGCCAGTGCCCAGCGCCAACCTACCAACTGACCAAACATCTTGATACACTTCTGACCCCCTATGTTCCCGACCGTTACAGCGTGGCCTCTTCAACGAAGTTCCTGACAACCATCAAAGGATATTCCAGCAAAGGTGCCACCGCTTCTCTCGACGTGGAATATCTATGCACGAACATCCCTGTAGATGAGATCATCCAGCTTATCCTGGACCGAGTTAATAGAGACAACCTAACCCCTCGACTTAACATTCCTGAGCCTGCCCTCACACCATCCTGAAAATTTACGAAAAAAGCCCCCTTCTCCACCCACTGTGGACGTATGTATATTCAGAAGGATGGTGTAGTGATGGGCTCCCCTTTGGATGTTTTTTTCGCCAACTTCTACATGGGTGTCATCAAAGAGCGTGTTTTAGCACGTGTAGATCGACCTGATATATACGTCAGCTACATCGACAACACTTTTGTAAAAACACCCTCTATCAAATGTATTGATGAATTTCATGGGACCTTAGAGAAGTTTAGTTCTCTCAGATTAACGATGGAACATCGGAACAATGGCTGCCTCCCCTTCCTGGACATTCTGGTCTCAACTGTTAAGGGGGTTTTGATACCACCGTCTACATTAAACCCCTGAACTTAGGCCTGTGCTTGAATGGTGCTGGTGAATGCCAGATTAAATACAAGACCTCCATCATCTACGCCTACCTTCGTCCGGTCTCTCTCATTGTTTTTCGTGGACGGAGACCCACAAGGAACTGGATATGATTACCCAGGTTCTTTTTAACAACAGCTATTCCAACAGGCAGTTCAATGGAGAGGTCAAACACGCTATGGTTAACTGGTACGAGACCGAGCCTAGCAGTGAGAGCATGCCTTCTAGTATCAACTTACACTACATAGGCATCATGCACAGACAGTATCAACAGGTTGAAAAAGCAAGGAGGGACATCAGCAGGAACCATTTCATCACTGTTCAAGAAGACTCTAACATCAACCTCTTCATTTACTATCAGACCACTAAGATCAGATCCCTCATTATGGGAAACAACCAGGCCCCTTTTGTACCGGACTTTCTGAAGCAGTTCGACATTGTTTATTCTTATTAATACCCAGTCAGTGGAGGTTCCGGCCATTATCTTAGAAATGACAATGAGGAGACTCTTAAATATTGTCCTGCTACGTCCAACAAGGACCCATCAAGACCTACCAGCTCCTCTCTCACAATAAGAACTTGATTTGAAAGGTCATCATGAAAAATACTAGGTCACTGGCAGTGTCCTGGCTTGAGGAGCCTTAGGATCCTGGATTCCCTGCTCATTCAACAAGAGACCTAACCTGAAAATGACCCGGAGTTGTTCCTCCTCCCCTCTCCAAAGGAACATCTCCAATCAACCTCGTAACAACGACGATGACGACTGCGATGAGTAGCCCAGCAACTTGCCTATGACAGAGACTGTCTCATTGAGCACCTCAGCCAATTAGCAAGCAGATCTGGACTCATCAGACCCAAGACTCGAGCGGCTGAACAATTTGCCCGACTCCGAGCCCCGCTCACGGAGCAGGTTGGCTAATTAGTGCGTTGCTCTGGGAGCCCTGGCTGTTCTTACCCAAACCCTGATTCCACCCAACTCCGACGATTGTAAGCGGAATATTGGCCTGGGTGAGACAGCCTCTCCTGGCAACCACCTCAGCCAAAGAGAGAGCAGCTCCTTCCCAGACCAGATATGGACTCCACCCACTAGGACCAATCTGCGACCAGTGGTTGTGATGAGCAACCACAGCGTTGGTTGGTGATGAGAGGAGACACTCGGCAACCTTTCGTAATGCATAGCAGCCATACTCTATTGTACGGATCTTGACAAGTTTACTTTTGGTAAAATTATAGATTTTTCTAAGCATTTTGCTCTCCCCTACCGATGAGTAACCTAGCACAGTTATTTGCAGAATGCAGTACTAACGAAGAAAAAAAAATACGAGCAAAAGAAAAGCTCAACTGCAAAATTAACGCTGAGGCAGCAATTATCTTTAATGAAATTTTCCTAAAAGTGTCTACTCAAAAAGAATTATTATTATTGGTATTAAATAATATTACTATTATTATTACTTCTCATTCATGTCCGTCGCCCGTCTGAACTTTGACTGAAAAACAGGAAGATACTTTTACACACACAACCACTGCACTACACTTACTTCAGTCTGAATTCCAACACCGACAGCTCCACCACTATCAGTGATACTTTTTCTCCGGCGAATTTCTGTCAATAAATCTGTGAATTCGTCTTTAAGTGACTGAACTTTTGCTGCCAGTTCCTGTCGTCTTGCCGAGTGTGCCCAGCCGCAATTCCCTCCACTGATAAGCGCTGCATCTGAAGACACTCCACTGGCAGCTTCTTCCCCTTCAGGAATGTCAGTGTCACTTTCCTAAGAGGAAATATGATAAGGAATAGTGGTCTACGATAACTTTTATAATAATATTCACAGTAAAATGATGAAATAATAGTGATATACGATAAATTCATATGATAAACTATAACCATGCCGATATCCATCGAAATATATAAGTAAAAACGAAAAAAAAAATAGTGATATACGATAAATTCACATGATAAACGATAACCATGCCGATATTCATCGAAATATACACAGTAGAATTATAAAAAAATAGTGATCTACTATAATTTACATAATAAACGATAACCATGCCGATATCCATTGAAATATACACAGTAAAATTATAAGAAAAATAGTGATGTACTATAATTTATATAATAAACGATAACCATGCCGATATTCAACGAAATATACACAGTAAAAGGTAAAAAATAGTGATCTACGATAACTTATCATATAATAATAAACTATAACCATGCCGATATTCATCGAAATATACACACTAAAATGATAAAAAGAATAGTGATCTATGATAACTTATATAAACAATAACCATGGTGATAGTCAACGAAATATACACAGGAAAATGATGAAAAACTAGTGATCTACGATAACTTATGTAGTAAACGATAACCATGCCGATATTCATCTAAAAATATACAGTGGAATTATAGAAAAATGGGAGTATATTTTTGGATAACTGGGTTCCCAGCTCACCTGAGCCTGAGATAACATTTCCCGAACTTCAGCCTCGTATTGTTGCGTAACTTTATGTAGCTCCGCCTGCACTCTGCTAAGCTTTTT
>NC_090728.1:44045006-44048306 GCF_036898095.1 Palaemon carinicauda | reverse complement strand
TTTTTCTGCAACTAAAAATGAATCGCCAAATTAATTATTAATACTTCCCCTTCACTTATATAACCAGAAAAACATCATAGAGTTTAATATTACAGTCTTGGCAATTACAAAATAATAGTTATGCCTGTAGAGTTGTAGCAGGAGCAAACAATGTCACAAGAAATAAAAGAGATTAAATATAATGCTGTTAATCATATCTGCCAGGCAACATTAACTTTGCCTTTGTTTTTGACTTTCACAAACATATAAAGTTATCTAAGAAACACTTCATTTAGATTTGCCCATTATCCTCATGACTTGCGGGGGAGTCACGAGGGCCTAAGTAAAATTTGTTTGATATGTAAGGAATTCAATAGAATTATTACATAACCATACAAATGAAATAATTATATGTATATATATATATATATATATATATATATATATAATTATATATATAATATATATATTTACATTATATATATAAGTATATAATTATATATTATATATACAATATAATATATAATTACATATTATACACTATAATATATAATTATATATTATATATACAATATAATATATAATATATTATATATACAATATAATATTATTATATATTATGTATACAATATATATAATTATATTATATATATATATATATATATATGTATATATATGATATGTATATATATGTATATATATGATATGTATATATATGTATATATATGATATGTATATATATGTATATATATGATATGTATATATATGTATATATATGATATGTATATATATGTATATATATGATATGTATATATATATGTATATATATGATATGTATATATATGATATGTATATATATGTATATATATGATATGTATATATATGTATATATATGATATGTATATATATGTATATATATGATATGTATATATATGTATATATATGATATGTATATATATGTATATATATGATATGTATGTATATATATATGTATATATATGATATGTATATATATGTATATATATGATATGTATATATATGTGTATATATATGATATGTATATATATGTATATATATATGTATATATATGATATGTATATATATCTATATATATGTATATATAATATATGTATATATACGTATATATAATATATGTATATATACGTATATATAATATATGTATATATATGTATATATATATGTATATATAATATATGTATATATATGTATATATATATAATATATGTATATATATATAATATATGTATATATATGTATATATAATATATGTATATATATGTATATATAATATATGTATATATATGTATATATATGTATATATATGTATATATAATATATGTATATATATGTATATATAATATATGTATATATATGTATATATAATATATGTATATATAATATATGTATATGTATACACAGATGTGGATATGTATAAATAAGTAAATATATATGTAGACACTTCCATACACGTCTTTACATTATTATATACATATATATATACATAAACATATATATACATGCATATACATGTACAGTCAAATCCAAATGGCCTGTCGTCTCCGGTCCCCCTCTGTCACCCCCAATATCTATAGATTCCAGAATTTCAGGTGTAGAAGAGGTTGGTTGTTGGGCCGGGGGGGGGGGGGACGGTGGGTTGGGGGAGTTCTTGTTATGAGCTGTAAGGGGTGTGATCGGAGGGGAAGCACGCTAAATTGTATGAACGTAAATTCAATATAAATTCATATGTTCCTAATTCTATCATTATAATGATTCTAACTCATAATTATGTGGCATATTTGTTGTGTTATTGGCTATACCATTTTCGCGAAGATCTTGACAAAAATGATCGATGTTTAGTTGGACAACGAATTTTTTCCCGACTGAAAATTCTTTCTTAAACACAAGCTAGGAGTCTCTCTCTCTCTCTCTCTCTCTCTCTCTCTCTCTCTCTCTCTCTCTCTCTCTCTCTCTCTCTCTCTCTCTCTCTAGGCGTAAAGTGAGGGGTATGGCAAAGTAAGTTTAGAGCTGTTATGGGGAAGGAGGCATTTTGTTCTAATGTAATTAAATATTGATTCATCAGTGTCATAATATTTTCGGCAATGATTCCAAATTATAATGAAATTGTATAGACCCATTTATTGTGTTATTTCATATAACATTCTAACAGAAAAGTTATTGGCCGAAATAATGAATTTTGGAATAGTTTGTAAATATTGTTCAGATTGAAAAACCATACCCATACACAATTCCCGAGTCAATCATCAGAGAGCAATTACAAATCACATTCACATTACTCTATATCCGCTTCTAGTTTACATTACGTAGGGTTAGGTTAGATGTATTCATATCTATTTTGGTCTCGTTGAGTGTCTTTTCCTAAAGATACAGTTTACATTGAGGTAATCAAGTGTGTGTCACCACAAATTAATTCTACTGTATTTTGTGAATTCTATAAAGACAAGCCACTTAAGGCTTATGCTATTTGCTTGACAGAATCTTTAAACATTCTCTGTCATAGTTACTGACTACTTGTTAATAACAATGAGACAAATCTAGGGAAAGCTGGCCAGATTAGGATGTCTGCATTCAATTATACAAAATGCAATTTTGTTGTAATTGCTGAGATTCACCGCCCCCCCAAAAAAAAAAAAATCTCTCTCTCTCTCTCTGAGATGTTGACTTAGATAATGCAAGGATATTTTCTGTGAGGGTTCGTTAATGAACAAGTGATTTGCTAAAATGATTCCATTATATGCATGAAACAAGTGATTCTTTAACATTTAAAACCATAGTGGATGGCTAGTTTCAAGTTAAGGAGAGAGCCAACTAACTAAAAGAAGTAATATAATGGGGGAAGTTTACACATTAAGACACTAACATCCCAGCGAACTAACTTACAGGTAAGCTTATGTTCTAAGGCTTTAGTAAAGCTCCCGTTTCTTTCTAGAGAAAGTCACATTTTAATTTAATTTTGTTTACCAAAAGCCCTGCATTACATGCTTATCATTTTTTGAATTTCCTGGGGAAACATTTACAGATTGTTAAATGTATTGATTAACAATCTCCAAAAGTTTGTCCATAAGTCTTATTTGTTGTTTCGCTGCATTTTCATCGAACATTATCATAGTGGTTTGTCATACTCTGTTGATTTTTCCTATAGCTGGTTATGGTCAGTTGTTGAATATCCTTTTCTGAAGCCTTCTTGTTCTCTTGGTGATTAAAGTCTGACTGACTTTCTATTCTCACTAATACGATCTTAGTAAATATTTTATATATTACTAAAAGTAAACTTACTGGCCG
>NC_090728.1:44010006-44037506 GCF_036898095.1 Palaemon carinicauda | reverse complement strand
CTTAAGGCTCAATACTGTATAATCTGGGACCAGATTGTGGAATTATCTTCCTAATCTGTCTATTGAATCGGTGAAACTTCATAGTTCTAACCTGTTGTCAATGCTTTTCTGTTGAATATTTTGACGTAAGTCTCTTCCATAGTTTATATTATGACAGATTCACAGTATTTTATCGTGGTAATTGATTTTAAAATATTTTTTTTTATTAATTACTTCTCATATAGTTTATTTATTACTGGACTACTTTTCCTATTCGAGTCCTTTGGCTTGTAGTATCCTGCTTCTCCAACTAGGGTTGTAGCTTGGATTGTAATAATATATGTGTGTGTATACAGTAGCCAATTAGGAGGAGTTACAAAGACGAAGGTTTTGGTATGGAACTTTTCTTCATGATAGTAGAATTGCATTACCAGTATCGTTAAGTAACTCAATTGAAGTACCAGACGCTTCTAAGCCAGTTTCACTTGACAAATTTTAATCCATCAAGCTTATTTCTTTTAATTTTTTTTTTAGAAAATGGATCAAATATTTTTTGGGGGGAGGAGGGAGGGGTTGGAGCATATTGCTTAAGATTGTCATAGGTTACACATCATTTCACGCTGAAGAAACTCATATCTTCAAGATTGTTAAATATGTCAAAAGAAAAATGAAAGTAAGAATAAGATGAATAATACGATCAATTATAGGAACTGTAGAAATAAAATAACTTATAAGGACTTCGACGATTTCAGGAGTTATTTCAACTCAAAATTCTAGTAAAGAAAAAAAAATATGGACAGAAGATATTTCTACAGGTATACCACTGACGACACATAAATGGTTCTTTCATTAGTTGCTCACTAGTTCTAGTTAAATAAATCGTTATTTTAGTATTGATATGCTGATGCTGAAATAGTCTGGAAGAATTATGTTACATATTCAATGTTCACAATAACCTAACAATCAAATACCGTTTTAATTTTTAATTTTAGACTTTGGGGACAATGGATGTAAATTGAGAGAAAAGAACAGGAATTTTAAAGACTATTTATTTTGGAAAACTTAGTTGGGCCTAGGGCCCAATATCTGTATAATTCCTTTTTATAGGCTGCACTGACATATGTCTTACTTTGGAACTTTCTCTTCCTTTGTATGGTCATGTTGTACCCGTATTTCCAAACAGTAATTAGATATTATCCTGTTTAATAAAAATTAATAGCGAAAAAAAGTCTAAAATCGGTGTTAAACTTTATTTATTTTTTCTTTTTTTTTCTTTTTTTGAGGAGCTGCAGTAACATAAGTTGCGCTTTAGAACCTTAATTCACTTTGTATAACAATGTTGTACCAGTTATTTCCAAACATTAATCAGATGTTATCTTTGTTATTTAAGATTCATAGTGAAAAAGTCTGAAAATATTAATAGTATGAGAGGCTACAGTGATTGGTCTTGCTTTAAAAATTTATCTGCTTTCTATGATTGCTTTACCACTTATTCCCAAGCATTAATCCAATACCATTTCGGTTATTACAATTAATAGTAAAATAAAAAAAAGTATGAAAATCAATGAAGATTATTACTAAAAAACACTTTAAATTCGTTGTAGACATTCTGATGACCCAGTATTTATACTTTTATTCATATCTATCTATATATATAAAATATATATATATATATATATATATATATATATATATATAGATATATATATATATATCTATATATATATATATATCTATATATATATATATATATATATATATATATATATCTATATATATATCTATATATATCTATCTATCTATCTATCTATCTATCTATCTATCTATCTATCTATCTATCTATCTATATATATATATCTATATATATATATATATCGCTATTATTATAACTATAATATTCATAAGATACGAAGAACAGGATTATAATAAAAAAATTTCATTTAGAAAATTATTTTCAAAACAAAAAACACTATTAGTTATCCAACATGTAGCCTTGTAATAGCAAACAGAAAAGTATGCCTAATAAATTTGCCGTTTAAATGTCTTAAAAAACTTATACTTAGTTTACATATCAAAGTAATTATTCATTCAAGAATTCTAATCAAAAGCAAAGCTATTTTATTAAAAGATTATCTTTGTAAGACTTCGATGGAAAGAGAACAGTGAAAAGAAATACCCAAAAATTCTTGACAGCAATTATAACTAGGCTTTATTGCATAATAATATAGAGGGCATATAGGATTTTAATTCTAGATCCAAAATAAGGAATTAAAATTGTATTGTATTCAAAATACGTAACTACATTTTTATTATGTATTCAAAATACGTCATTACCTTTTTATTATGTATCCAAAATACGTCATTACCTTTTTATGTATCCAAAATACGTCATTACCTTTTTATGTATCCAAAATACATTACATTTTTATTATTCATCCAAAATACGTTATTATAGTTCTATTATGTATCCAAAATACGTGATTACATTTTTATTATCCATCCAAAATACGTCATTACCTTTTTATGTATCCAAAATACATTACATTTTTATTATTCATCCAAAATACGTTATTATAGTTCTATTATGTATCCAAAATACGTGATTACATTTTTATTATCCATCCAAAATACGTCATTACCTTTTCATAATGTATCAAACATCGGTAATTTTCTTTCTATTCTTTATCCAAAATTGACCATCACCCTTACATTCTTTATCCGAAATCTGCCATTCCATTTTTATCGTGTATCCAAAATACGTCATTACCTTATTATTCTGTATCCAAAACCGGCAATACAAACACCTTTTAGTATTTAAGAGACTAAGTTGACAATGGATTTTTCTTTTTTATGGTCAGGCCGAGCCTGTAACCTTAATACCTGAGCCGTCTAAATCAAGCAGCCATAATATATTCGAAAGAGCAACGAAACCATTTGGGATTTCATCTCGGAATATTATCCAGTTTATTATTATTAAAAAAAAAAAAAAAATTTACATAAAACTATTTTAACCACTTCGGAATTACAACAGAACTTATCTGTATTTGAAATGTTAAGTCAGTCCTTATATTTAGGGGACTGAATGGCCTCACAGGCCTCAGCACTGGGATACATAACCCAAATCGATCAATCCAATACTTATAATAAAACATCTTAAGACTTAAAATGGAACTTTTAGTTAAAACATGACATTCAGCCCCCTTTAGAAAATTGTGAACTTAATTATTATTCTATATAGTATTATATCAGTAAAGACTAGGTTTTCTCTTCAAACAAGTCTTTTTTTATCATGTTCTTTTGTTTGGGTCTATGCATTCTCATGATTATCCACTTGGTAACTTTTGGGGAATCACGTGAACCGACCCGATATATTTTAGTTATCGGGTCTTGGACATCTATGATACTTTCAATTAAATTTCATTAATGAATCTGAGCTAAATTCACAAGCTGTCATATCAAGAAGCTTTAGTCATCATATCCTATCGCACCATTGTTGTACCCGTTAGAATGCTCTTCTTAGATCCATGAACTAACTGGTAGGCCGTAGTGGGCAGCTACACAAGACTTGATTCATTGTTCAATTGGCTCTCCGCAGGGCATTCAGCACCATTTGTGTAACCCCATTTCTGGAGGTTATACAATGTCCTACCAATTTTTGTTTTTCCCCTATTCAGTGTGACCCATTTCCTCCTATTAAGGGAGAATCCACAGGGCAGGTCTTCACTAGGGTTAGGGAGGGCATTGTTGGTGGTCTGACTGCCACTCACTCTCCACTGTCTTTATTTTGACAGTTTTAAAGTCTAGTTCTTTCACAATCATGAAGCTCTTCCGTGATTTCCGACGTCTTCTTGTTTCGCAATGGTTGCAGAATGGGTGCCTGGGATCATTTGCATGTTTGGTCTTCTTTCTATGGGTGGCATCACGATAGTCGTCAAATGGTACGATGCTAGCTAGTTGGTAAATAGCTGGTAGGGGCGTTGCTCTCGGGTACCACCGATTAGTCGGCAGGCCTTATTTAACTTATTATCCTCTTATTTTTGGCGTGGCATGATCTTTCTTACACAGGAGCACAATATTCTGCAGGGAGTAAGTGCTAAGGCTGTTTGCTTTAAAGTTTCTGCATAGGCTTTAATGTCAAAATATATCCCCTGTTTTACTTTATTTGTTCTGTTGTCCCTTGCTATAAAATTCTGTAATATAAGGTGTACAAGCTGTATATCCCTTTCTTTTAACTACTGTTCTAGAGTGTTTGACATTCATATAAGTGATATACGGTTATCAGTCGTGTATTCTACAACCATTGGTTCTGCCTCTTGACCATTTCCTTTATAAAAAATGCAAGATTCGGTCAATAATACAGTAAGATAAATTCGGTGATATATTGATAAACAATGGGTTTTGGCAGGTTATTTGTAGAATTTAAATGAGGGATGTATGGCAATGTATATTTTCTCCACAACACCCTACTGTTTACGAATATCTATTCATTATCAAGCACTGCTCGAGATCGAAGAGTAGAACGTGCCCTGGTATCGTAACTCATAACGTATTATAATATCCACTGAATGATGCAGTAATCATCGTAGCTTGCAACGAAATTCACATAAAAATTTTAATTTACATGTGTATACTTCTGTTTTTTTTTTTTTTTTTTTTTTTTTTTTTTTTTTTTTTTTTTTTTTTTGAGGGACTTATGGATAAAATAAATATGTGCTCTTGAGCGCATACCTCATTCAGATCATGATTAAATCATTACTCGATAAGAAATGAAATGTGAACTTATAAATTATTAATAACATATCTTTATTTAGTTTCATATCTTTATTTAGAATCATTTGCATTTAATTATCATATAACGGCACCCTTTCTGGAAATACTTCCAGTATCATATTTAAAACTTGTGAATGTTAAAATCAATGTGTTTACACTTTGTGAAATATAAATGAAACTAGGCTATTAAAAACTATATTTATTTTTACGCTCCCCAAAAATTTCCCATATAAAATAGGCATAGAGTGCATCCGTATCAAGAGAGATAACAGAGATAAGAAAATATTTACACTGGCATCAGGTCAGGAAAATTTTCTAAACATTAGATAGAAGTGTAAAAGCATAACATGTTTAAGTAGATACAGAAAATGATTTAGAAATACTTTTCTCTACGTGAGGTTCGTGAAAACATGCGGTAATAAATCGAAGAATGATAATCATTTTCTCATTAAACATCGGATGCTTTTCTACCAACTAAAAGTTTCCTTAGGAGAGTTGGGAATATTGATTTAGTTAGTGTGGAAGAAAATTGACATAGCGAAGCTTATAGCTTATTGGCTGGAAAGACTGTAGTCTGTCTGTTAGTGTCAGGTGCATGAGAAGCAATACTTGATCTGTGATGTAGTCTGTCTGTTAGTGTCAGGTGCATGAGAGACAATACTTGATCTGTGACCCCTACAGATGCTTGAATCACTTTAAAGACTAAATACTCTAAGTGCAAAAGGAAATACAAGTTTAAAACATTCAATTTATTTACAGAATTTCATTGGCAAACTTTTTAACAAGTAGTTTAGGTTATCATATAGAATTCTCTGCATTAAGGTTTTGTAAGACAAGCAAAGAGGAAAACCAGGGTAGAGGCATCATGGATAATATATGCACAATGCCAAGCATTACTCGCGAGAAATAAAGAATACTGTGCCACATTAAAAAGGAAAATAACTGTGAGATATTAAAACAAAACACACAAACAAATCACAAAAAAAAAACATATAAAGTGCAATAGGATCCCATTAAGGAGTCACCTCAAAGAATCGGGGGCCAATTTAGCTTGTTCTAAGGGCCCCCAGGCCCCCCCAGGGTGAGGACCCCCTCCACCTCCGCATTGGGATAGCCTTGATTCCACGGACCCCAGGCCTCAACCGATCTTAACTATAGCCATACAGGGGGACAAAGAAAGCAGCAGACATTTAACATCAAATTCCTAACTGTATGTCAAAAGCTAGAATTGAAAGCAATACAAAAAAAAGTAAGCATTGAGTGTTCTTTGCATGAGGTTTGCCACAAACAAGGATATGCAAGCACACACCACACACGTTTTAAGTACTTTTTAATATGCAAAATAAATATGCATGTTTAAAAAATGTCACTGGTAACTTGGTGTATATCAGCCATGCCTTGTTGTCTCATAACAAAAATATGTACAACAATTTCTAGCATAAAATTTTCGCATTTAATTATATATAGTTACTATATTTCTATGCTCAAAATCTATGGTAAATATCTATAGGAGAATTTTCAAAATTAACCAATTAATGTAACTAATATATCAAAAAATGTCAGCAAGAATGATGAATAACTATCTACATAATAGAAAAAAATGTTTCATATTAAAAAGTTTGATACTATAATGATAGTTACTTATTACTACTGTATGTAACAGTGCTGTAAAAAAAAATACAATGCAAGTTATTGAAAAAAAAAGTCTATGTAATAAAAAAAATGGCTACTCTTGTCAAAAAAGGATGATTTGACAGCACAATCTGAAACAGCATTAAAAAGCTCACCATAAAAGCAGCATACAAATGGAAAAATTATGCTCATTTTACGACCACATTTTACAACCAACTGAGGTCGTCCTTCCTTTGGGGCAGCAAGGTCACGGTGTGAGGGGGAAAAAAAAGTTGGCTTTGTAAACAAACAAACAAACAAACAAATCACGGAAACAGACTCACATCAGATATGGGTTGAGGATTGTTCAATTCACTTAGGGAAAACACCATACCACGCCGCTGCTCACCAGGAATTCGTCTATGAGCTAATAACTCGGACATCTGCAAACACTGTTAACAAGATGGAAATGTGTCGGTTACTTGCACATTGAACGTAAAACACAGTAGGAACATTTAACATGTTGTTGATATCAAATTTAATAACAAATGATGAATGTTAGTGAAATATAAATGTATCGCAAAGAACATTGGGAATATTTACATTTTAAAATTTTTTACTACATTTTAAACATTATTACAAACTTCTTTCGACATAAATCATTATTAAGGATGGGATGACACTAAGTGCTATGATAAACAAGATTAATAGTAAAGACAACCTAATCTACATCAGTAAAAGTTCATACACTATCACCATAAGCTTAATCTAAAACTACTTTTTTTTTTCAAGAGATGCTAAATATTCACAATATAGAGTAATAAATTTTGCCTACTTGAAAATCACAGCATATCGAGGTCACGAAAAAATCTTGAATAGGACTCAAAGGTTAATGTTATATTCATATAAGATAACTTTTTATTCATCAATAAGACAACAAAACTTATGATTTGGAATCGAGATTCATTATAAAATAATGTCAGTGTCATAACCCTCCAGCAATTCTCGAGATTCATTACAAAATAATGTCAGTGTCATAACCCTCCAGCAATTCTTGAGATTCATTACAAAATGGTGTGTCGTAACTCTCCAGGAATTCCCGAGATTCATTACAAAATAATGACAGTGTCATAACCCTCCAGCAATTCTCGAGATTCATTACAAAATAATGTCAGTGTCATAACCCTCCAGCAATTCTCGAGATTCATTACAAAATGATGTCAGTGTCATAACCCTCCAGCAATTCTCGAGATTCATTACTAAATGATGTCAGTGTCATAACCCTCCAGCAATTTTCGAGATTCATTACAAAATAATGTCAGTGTCATAACCCTCCAGCAATTCTCGAGATTCATTACAAAATAATGTCAGTGTCATAACCCTCCAGCAATTCTTGAGATTCATTACAAAATGGTGTGTCGTAACTATCCAGGAATTCCCGAGATTCATTACTAAATAATGTCAGTATCATAACCCTCCAGCAATTCTCGAGATTCATTACAAAATAATGACAGTGTCATAACCCTCCAGCAATTCTCGAGATTCATTACAAAATAATGTCAGTGTCATAACCCTCCAGCAATTCTCGAGATTCATTACAAAATTATGTCAGTGTCATAACCCTCCAGCAATTTTCAAGATTCATTACTAAATAATGTCAGTGTCATAACCCTCCAGCAATTCTCGAGATTCATTACAAAATAATGTCAGTGTCATAACCCTCCAGCAATTCTCGAGATTCATTACAAAATGATGTCAGTGTCATAACCCTCCAGCAATTTTCGAGATTCATTACTAAATAATGTCAGTATCATAACCCTCCAGCAATTCTCGAGATTCATTACAAAATAATGTCAGTGTCATAACCCTCCAGCAATTCTCGAGATTCATTACAAAATAATGTCAGTGTCATAACCCTCCAGCAATTCTTGAGATTCATTACAAAATGGTGTGTCGTAACTATCCAGGAATTCCCGAGATTCATTACTAAATAATGTCAGTATCATAACCCTCCAGCAATTCTCGAGATTCATTACAAAATAATGACAGTGTCATAACCCTCCAGCAATTCTCGAGATTCATTACAAAATAATGTCAGTGTCATAACCCTCCAGCAATTCTCGAGATTCATTACAAAATAATGTCAGTGTCATAACCCTCCAGCAATTCTCGAGATTCATTACAAAATTATGTCAGTGTCATAACCCTCCAGCAATTTTCGAGATTCATTACTAAATAATGTCAGTGTCATAACCCTCCAGCAATTTTCGAGATTCATTACAAAATAATGTCAGTGTCATAACCCTCCAGCAATTCTCGAGATTCATTACAAAATAATGTCAGTGTCATAACCCTCCAGCAATTCTTGAGATTCATTACAAAATAATGTCAGTGTCATAACCCTCCAGCAATTCTCGAGATTCATTACAAAATAATGTCAGTGTCATAACCCTCCAGCAATTCTCGAGATTCATTACAAAATAATGTCAGTGTCATAACCCTCCAGCAATTCTCGAGATTCATTACAAAATAATGTCAGTGTCATAACTCTCCAGCAATTCTCGAGATTCATTACAAAATTATGTCAGTGTCATAACCCTCCAGCAATTCTCGAGATTCATTACAAAATAATGTCAGTGTCATAACCCTCCAGCAATTCTCGAGATTCATTACAAAATAATGTCAGTGTCATAACCCTCCAGCAATTCTCGAGATTCATTACAAAATGGTGTGTCGTAACCCTCCAGCAATTCCAGATTCATTACAAAATAATGTCTGTCATAACCCTCCAGCAATTTTCGAGATTCATTACAAAAAAATGTCAGTGTCATAACCTTCCAGCAATTCTCGAGATACATTACCAAATAATGTTAATGTCATAATCATCTATTAATTCTCGAGATTAATTAGAAAATTGTGTGTCATAAACCTCCAGCAATTCTAGAAACAAAAGCTCAGTAACTGGAACGTTGGTGCATAAAGCATTGATGTTTAAACTACCGGAACAATCTTTATCCGATCCTTTTCCCAGAAGAACACTTACCTGGTTTTCAAACTCGGCCAGAATATTTTTCGTTATGGTAGCCGCCGACGGTAATGACCTCCTTGCAGCTACGGAGACGTGTACTTGATCGGCGTATGTCAGGACCGTGACACTCACTGGCGTGGGATCTCGCACCGGAGATACGTTATAGATATGCTTTACAGTATATCTGCAAACGGATTTAAATATGAATGAGAATCTGTTAAATAAGCCATATCTTATCCGAGATTTAAAGCGTAGGAAAAACATCAGAATGTTAATTTTAATGTCTTTAAATTTTAAAAATATACGTTTTTTTTTTTCGAAGATTATGACTTACACTGAATTTAATTATTGTATTTTTTTTTTTTACTTTTTACTACCTTTAAATGGCTTAACTGGAGTTTATCAATCGATACAATTTGGCAAGAAAATATAGTGCTTAACGAATACAAATATTCTATGAAAAATAAATGTTCGTTGTCAGATAGTAATTAGATAGAAACTAGCAGAAACTCCTTACAAACTCGATTTAACGGAGATTTAAACATGTCTTTTTGAACAATTTATTTTCTTTATTGAATTCAACACTGGTATATATCACTGAACCTTGGACTATGCTGCAAACTTAATAGTCAGGAGTTAATCTTTATTTGGAGTACAATGAAGCCACTTTTATTCTATTAATTTTCATTTGTTTGTTTTAGTTTTTTTCGTATTAATTCATATCTGTAATAGATTACATAAAAATTATACTACATCAACAGGCCACAATCCTGAGGGTCTTATGTTGTTGCTTCATGTGACCGGTTTCTTTTATATGATAAACACAGATAGTAGGTTTTAATATTATTTGAATGTCCACATATGTAGGTAGTAGTAACGTAGAGTCAGTAGTAACTAATACTGCAGCAAGTAAATTTTATGATTTAAGATGTAATTTTAACGATCATGAGTGCAGGAAGCAGAAATTTTATTAGGTTGGTAGGCGGATTTTCAGTATCATTTAGCTGCCGTCACTGTTGATCAAGGAATTTGCTAGTCACCCAAAAAGTAGACGGTAGTACGCAAGAAGACAGCGTAGATATCTTATTCTGTGAAATCTTACTGTCTTAGTTAGTGCATATATGTTTTGCTCCTTAAGTAAAGGTCATTATAAACAACAGCTATAGTAGCAAAAACATCATAAGGCCTAAGTGGGTATGGCATGAAAATGTAAACGTAATGATGCAGAAAAAAATTCTCAAGTTAAGATTAGTAACAATACCCTCCAAGAAGTAAGGATGAAGTAGGTCCAGGCAGTGAAGAATATTGTAGGGACATTCTATGGTGAAACCTTTCGAAGAGTCTCCTCGCCCAGGTCATCGGCAGGATGCGATACGCTAACCATACAAGGCCATATGACACGACAGGGTCTGCAGAAGCCTATGAAAAGGGCATCAAAATATATAGGAATTAACTCAGACTAATACTTGAATAAAAAATATGTTTTGATGGTACGCTCAGACACTGCTATATTCTATCAATAATAATAATAAAAGTAGTAGTAGCAGTAGTATATTACTGCCATTATTATTACTACTACTACAAGTAACAATAATATATACTATAACTGCTACTGGTGTTGGTAGTAGAAGTACTAGTGGTATCACTACTAGTGGTACTAGTAGTATGCTACTACTGCTGATGCATAGTATTGTATTATTACTGCTACTAATAATAGCAGTAATATAAAATACTACCATTTCTACTAGTACTAGCGAAAGTAGTATATACAAATATTGCTACTAGATAGAAATAATAGTATATACATGTTGCTACTAGTAACACTAATAGCATATTAATGTTACTATTGGCAATAGGAATATATACAACTACTGCTACTAGTAGCAGCAATAGTAGTATACTACCATTGCTACTAGTAGCAATAGTAGTATACTACCATTGCTACTAGTAGCAATAGTAGTATTTAATGCTATTGCTACTTGTTTCAATAGTAGTAATTAATACTATTGCTACTAGTATCAATAGTATTATGTACTATCACTGCTACTAGTAGCAATAGTAGTGCATAATATTACTGCTACTAGTAGCAATAATAGTATATATTATTACTGCTACTAGTAGCAGCAATATTAATATTTACAATTACTGCTACTAGTAGCAATAGTAGTGAATATACTATTGTTACTAATAGTAGCAATAGTAGTGTATATACTATTACTAGTAACAGTAGTAGTGTATACACTACTACTGCTACTAGTAGCAGCAATAGTGTATACACTACTACTACTAGTAGCAGCAATAGTATATACACTACTACTGCTACTAGTAGCAGCAATAGTATATACACTTTCTACTGGCAGCAATAGTAGTATATACTTTTGCTGCTACTAGTAGCAATAATAGTATTGGAGATCACTGCTACTAGTAGCAATAGTAGTATGTTGCTACTAGTAGCACAAGTAGTATAGTATTACTAGTAGCGCTAGTAGTATATATTACTATTGCTACTACTAGTAGTATATACTAATACTGCTACTAGTAGCACTAGTATATACTATTACTGCTACTAATAGTAATAATATTAAATACTAATATTGGTACCAGTTACAATAGTAGTATATAGTACTACTACCAGTTGCAATAGCAGTATATACTAATACTTATTATTGCTACTAGTAGCAGTAATAGTATATACACTACCAGTGTCACTAGTAGCAATAATACAACTATTGCTACTAGTAGCAATGATACAGCTATTGCTACTAGTAACAATGATACAGCTATTGCTACTAGTAGCTATAATACTACTATAGCTACTAGTAGCAGTAATAATATACTATTGCTACTAGTATCAATATTAATATACTATTGCCGCTACTAGTAGCAATAGCAGTATATATTATTACTGCTACTAGTAGCAATAGCAGTATACTATTACTGTTACTAGTAGCAATAGTAGTATTACTAATACTAGTAGCAATTGTAGTATATACTATTGCTGCTACTAGTAGCAATAGTATTATATACTATCACTGTTACTAGTAACAATAGTATTATATACTATCACTGCTACTAGTAGCCCTAGTAATATTCGATTACTGTTACTAGTAGAAACAGTAGTATATTCTATTTCTGCTACTAGTAGCAATAATAGTGCATACTATTACTTCTACTAGTAGCAATAGTAGTGCATACTACTGTTACTAGTAGCAACAGTAGTATGTACTACTATTACTTCTAGTAGCAATAGTATTGCATATTATTACTGCTACAAGCAGCAAGAAGTCTATATTATTACTGCTACTAGTAACAATAGTAGTATATACTATTACTAGTAGCAGCAAAAGCATATACACTACTATTGCTACTAATAGCAGCAATAGTAGTATATACTTTTCCTGCTTCTAGTAGCAGCAATAGTAGTATACTTTTACAGCTTCTAGTAGCAGCAATAGTAGTATATACTATCTGCTACTAGTAGCAATGTTAGTATATACTATAACTACTAGTAGCAATAGTAGTATACTACAATTGCTACTAATAGTAATAGTGTATACTACTATTGCTACTAGTAATAGTATATACTAATATTGCTACTAGTAATAGTATATACTACTATTGCTACTAGTAGCACTGTATACAACTATTGCTACTAGTAGCATTAATACTACTAATGCTGCTAGTAGCAGTAATGCTACTATTGCTACTAGTAGCAGTACTAACACTATTGCTACTAGTAGCAGTAATAGTGCTATTTCTAGTAGCAGCAATAGTAGTATACTACTATTGCTACTAGTAGTATACTACTATTGCTACTAGTAGCAGTAACAGTACATACTACTGTTGCTACTAGTACCAACAGTAGTATAATACTAGTTTTGCTACTAGTAACAATAGTAGTATATACTATTACTGCTACTAGTAACAATAGTAGTATATATACTATTACTGCTACTAGTAACAATAGTAGTATATATTACTGCTACTAGTAGCAATAGTAGTATATACTACTCCTGCTACTAGTAGCAATAATAGTAGCAGTAATAGTATATACTACTCCTGCTACTAGTAGCATCAATAGTATGTACTACTATTGCTATTAGTAGCTGTAATAGTATATACTACTATTGCTACTAGTAGCAGTAATAGTATATACTACTATTTCTACTAGTAGAAGCAATAGTATACACTACTATAGCAGTAATAGTATATACTACCATTGGTACTAGTAGCAGTAATAGTATATACTACTGTTGCGACTACTAGAAATAGCACTATTACTGCTACTAGTAGCAATAGTAGTAGTACTGCTACTAGTAGTAATAGTAGTATTGCTGCCATTGTTACTAATAGCAGCAATAGTACATATACTATTGGAACTAGAGCAGTAATAGTATATAATACTATTACTGCTACTAGTAGCAGTGATTATATATACTGTTACTAGTAGCAATAATAGCTACTAGTAGCAATACTATTTTTTACAATTGCTGCTATTAGCAATAGTAGTATATACTACTACTATTTTTTACAATTGCTGCTATTAGCAATAGTAGTATATACTACTATTGCTACTGGTAGCAGCAATAGTATGTACTAATATTGCTACTGGTAGCAGCAATAGTATATACTATTCCTACTAGTAGCAGGAATATTATGAATTATAGACTATATTGCTGCTACTAGTAGCAATTGTATATATTATTGCTACTATTAGTAGCAATAGTGGTATATACTATTGCTGCTACTAGTAGCAGTAATAGTATATATAGCTGCAAATAGTATATATTATCACTACTAGTAGCAATAGTATATACTATCACTACTAGTAGCAATAGTATACTACAATTGCTACTTGTAGGAATAGTATACTACAATTGCTACTTGTAGCAATAGTATACTACAATTGCTACTAGCAGCAATAGTAGTATATACTATTACTGCTACTAGTAGCAATAGTAGTATATACTATTACTGCTACTAGTAGCAATAGTATTATATACTATTACTGCTACTAGTAGCAATAGTTATATACTACTATTGCTACTAGTAGTAATAGTATATACTATTTGCAGCTATATACTACTATTGCTACTAGTAGCAATAGTAGTATAACCTACAATTGCTACTAGTAGCAATAGTATACTACTATTGCTGCTACTAGTAGCAATAATATACTACTATTGCTGCTAATAGCAGCAATAGTATATATACTACTGCTACTAGTAGCAATAGTAGTATATACTACTTTTGCTGCTACTAGTACCAATAGTAATATGTACTATTATTGCTGCTATTAGTAACAATAGTAGAATGTACTACTATTGCTGCTACTAGTATCAATAGTGGTATATACTATTGCTGCTAATAGTACCAATAGTGGTATATACTATTACTGCTCCTAGCAGCAATAGTAGTATATACTACTATTGTTACTAATAGCAGCAATAGTAGTATATATTACTATTGTTACTAATAGCAGCAATAGTAGTATTAGTAGCAATAGTAGTATATACTACTATTGCTACTAGTAGCAATAATAGTATATACTATATCTGCTACTAGTAGCAGTGATTATATATCCTGTTACTAGTAGCAATAATAGTATACTATCTCTGCTACTAGTACCAATAGTAGTTTTTACTGTTGCTGCTATCATTAGCAACAGTAGTATATACTACTATTGCTACTAGTAGCAGCAATAGTATTTACTATTGCTACTGGTAGCAGCAATAGTATATACTATTTTGCTACTAGTAGCAGAAATCTAAAGTAGCAGAAATATTAACAATAGTATATACTATTGCAGAAATATTAACAATAGTATATACTATTGCTGCTACTTGTAGCAATAGTATATATTATTGCTGCTACTAATAGCAATAGTAGTATATACTATTGCTGCTATTAGTAGCAGTAATAGTATATATAGCTTCTACTACTATCACTAATAGTATATACTATTACTGCTTCTCGTATTAGTAATATAAACTATTTTTGCTACTAGCAGCAGTAATTGTATATAGTAGTATTGCTTCTAGTAGCTGTAATAGTATATACTGCTATTGCTACTGGTAGCAGTAATAGTATATACTACTATTGCTACTAGTAGCAACAATATTATATAGTACTATTGTTACTAGTAGTAGTTATATAGTACAATTGGTACTAGTAGTAGTTATATACTACTATTGCCACTAGTAGCAGTGATAGTATATACTACTGTTACTAGTTAGTGGAAATATTAGTATAAACTATTGCTACTAACCAGTAGTAATAGTATATCCTAATATCACTACTGCTACTAGTAGCAATAATACTATAAACTACTATCTTCCAGTAACAGTAATAGTATTTACTATCACTGCTACTAGTAGCAGCCATATTATATACTTTATATCAACTAGTAGCAGTAATAATATATACTATTATTGCTATTAGTAGCAATAGTATATATATTATTACTACTACTAGTAGCAGTTAGTATATACTATAACTGCTACTTGTGGCAATAGTGGTAAATACTATTGCTACTAGTAGCAGTAGTAGTATACAATATTACTGCTATTACAGAAAAATGCAAATTTAGTTTACTGAAATAAATTGTTGTCAACATCAGATCCATTTATACATAATGCATCCCATACATGCAAACAGGTATACACAAACACGCAAAACACACATTATGTAATATGTACAGGTATATAGAAATTCTGAAAGCTTGATGCATAGTGAACATGTGGTTATCATCTAACATGCCACTATTACTGTAATAATTTCAGAAATAAATTTAATAACTAAAAATAAAAGATCTGAATACAGGAGTAAATAAATAGCTTAATCAAAATTTAGTATGAATAACATTGTTTATTAGCGCTATAACTTTTCTGTGTAGTCACCAACGCTCTATCATTAACTTAAAAAATGATCCCGGTGTTTTAAAGTAAAAGGAAGTATTATAAATTTCATTTTTCAGTTGAGAAACTGAGTTGTCTGTATATAGATTAAGGATTATTATCAAAGCGTGATTGTATTATTTCAGGAATTATTCAAGTCAGTAATGTTAAGTTTTATGTTAATATACACCTGCATGTACTTGAACATATGGGTTCTAAATAGACGTTTATTAATTATACTGCACACACAAAACTTGGTAAGACTTTGACAGGTTGACTATATGAAATAATCCGAAGACCAGTTAAACCAATATCACTAACAAAAAATGCATTATTATTTACAGGAACCTTTAGCCAAACCCCTTGTTATTAAAGAAGGTATGTCTAGTAAGCCTAAACTGGCTAAAATCGCCGTCTGCCAAAGATGAGGTGTTAAGCTTTTAAGTTTTTGCTAATCGTTTTGACAAGGCAACTCCTTAGATACCAAAGATGATGAAAAATTCCGGATGTCCAAATCACTTCAGTCTTGCCAACGGTGGGCCATGTGCTTTGTATAAGCAAATATATATTAAAAAGTTAGTTCTTTATTACCGGTTAATAAAGTTTATATTGCCTTTATTCCTCTTTATTCTCCCCCGTCTGGTATAGTTACCTTATTCCTGGGGCGCTTCTTCCTTCGTTTTAAATCTTGACAGAACTGGATCGATGCTCTTAAATATATTAGCATACCGTCACTTGCTTTGATGTTATTTCTAGTTAAAAGACGTTATTCGAATATTTCTATAATCTAGTCATGCTTCAACTAATCCATAGAAATTAGTCTTAATTTTTCCATGCTTTGTAGCCTGCATTTATTAATTAAATAAGATTCTATATACCAAAATTATGTGGAATTCTCTTCCTCTTTCTATGTTCTTACCGTTTCAAGATTAAGATATATTACCCCCATGGTCTACTTACTCATCTTTTAACTGAGCTGACCTAGATAAGGTTACAACGTTAACGTTCCTTGTTAGGTCAAATGTTCCCTTCATTTGTTATGCCACATAGAACAGCACACATCTTAACAGTCACATGTGTGTTAAAATTCGTAAGCTTTACAGCCAAATATGTGTTAAAATTCGTAAGCTTTACAGTCACACATATGTTATAATTCGTAAGATTTACAGTCACATACAGTATGTGTTAAAATTCGTAAGCTTTACAGTCAAATATGTGTTAAAATTCGTAAGATTTACAGTCACATGCGTTAAAATTCGTAAGCTTAACAGTCACATATGTGTTAAAAATTCGTAAGCTTTACAGTCACATATGTGTTAAAATTCGTTTATATAACACACACACATGGTAATGTGTTACGAACTTACCTTCATCTCATCAACCCGTGACCTAATTTCCCACAGGCGGGGTATGGACGCTTCCCAACTGAGAGGTAGAGATATGGGAACCAGAGCTGCCTTGGTACCAAGACGGGGTATGGTGAATGGGAGGGAGTTGCTTCTCAAATCCACAGCTAAGCTGACCTGAAACCAAAGAAGGAAATAATAATAATAATAATAATAATAATAATAATAATAATAATAATGATAATAATAATAATGTTAAGACCATAAAAGATGGACAAGGCTGATATTTTCCTCATATAATAATAATAATAATAATAATAATAATAATAATAATAATAATAATAATGAATATAGCAAGACCATAAAAATGGACACGGCTGATATTTTCTAATAATAATAATAATAATAATAATAATAATAATAATAATAATAATGAAGATAGTAAGACCCTAAAAATTGACAAAGCTGATATTTTCTGATTATGTAATAATAATAATGATAATGATGATAATAATAATAATAAATGATAATAATAATAATAATGATAATGATGATAATAATAATAATAATTGCTGATTGCAGCGCTCTAGAGAAGAGAATTATCCGGAAAATAGAAAAATTTGATAAGAAAATAAACTCTGCCGATGCAGCCATTACTTTTAACTCAACCTGCCTAAAAGAGGGTCTCCTACCACAATAATAATAATAGTAATGATGATGATAATAATAATAAAAATAATAATAGTAATGATGATGATAATAATAATAAAAATAATAATAGTAATGATGATGATAATAATAATAAAAATAATAATAGTAATGATGATGATAATAAAAATAATAATAGTAATGATGATGATAATAATAGTAGTAATAATAATAATAATAATAATAATAATAATAATAATAATGAAGATAGTAAGACCATAAAAATTGGACAAGGCTAATATTTTCCAAATATATCTTGAAAACGTCTCCAAAGACTTTTAACCATATGAGGATTACAGCAACATGGATGCTCAAAACTTTATTTTAGTTGTTACCATGATTAACATAATTAAAATTAGTACATATAACAATTATGGTGGTTTGCTAAGGAAGGCTAATGAGAAAGTACACAACTACACACACATGTCACACCCTTTCAACGCAGTTCCAGTTATGGCCTGAACTCTTAGTCTTCAAACAATGTCTCGCAAGTCTTTTGTGAAGAGGTAATCTGTGCAGGTCAAAATTTTTATACCCTGAAACAATAGACAACTGGATTCCCATCTTTCATTTGTGTTCAATTCCTTTTTCTCGGAATGGAGGTATTATGCTTCTAGTTTAAAAAAAAATGTTTACAAATAGTTTTGAGTATTTATTTTTTTTATTTATTCGTATGATCTTGTATTATGTTTAAACAATATTTTACTGAGATTTATAGATATTACATAGTTAATAATCTTATACAAATCGATGTTTTTTTCTGGAACAAGGTCATTTTCAACCTTATGCAGCCAAGATTTTTTCACACCTTCAAACATAATTTATAAATCATAAGGAAGTAAAAACTTTAAATATTAATTAAACAAGTAATTTTATGCTTATGTAAGATACGTTTGTCACTAATTTAAACTGTTTTGTTGCATAGCTGTCTAATTCCTCATGAAACCGTAATTGCCTTAAAGACACATTTATAAAAACTATATATTGCGCCAAGAGCCATGAATTCCTTTTATTTAACATCATATAATTGGACTAAAAGTTCCTGACAACACGAAACCATACAGTAAAACACCACCCAATTAGAGAACAACATTTCCTGAGAGCAACATATCTTGACGGAGTCTTCAACTTTTCACTGAAATGAGACACTTTTCTAAAATACTCTTATTTTTAAACAACCTCGTCCATTCATTTTACATTCCTAATGAGACATTTGTAACAACGGAACTTCTTAGATTATAAGCCAGAGGGCCTTAATATTACATGAAAATAAACTTGTAAACGTCTCTTTCTTTTATATCTTCAATTGAAGCTATATCATCCCAATATACTAAAAAATAGTTATGCATAGTAAATTTATATTAGCGAAGACCACCTTTTTATCCAGGAGCAAACCCTTGTAAAGCTGTAATATCCAATTTAGCTCTATTTACCTAGACTGAATCCATTGACTGGCATTATTTACACGAAAACTTATGTAGCTAGATTACCTTGACCCTAGAGTCTCATATCATTGTTATAGACTTCCCGAGATGCAATACTCGGAAAATCAATTTCCAAAACCCCTTTTTAATCTCTGAACCCATTGCTTATTTAACTTAACACTTCACTGCAAAAAGACTCCAATAACAGCTGTATATTTAAAAAAAAAAATTATTCTGAAGTTCGTGAACAAAAATTATGGGTGTAGGCTTCATCTAATTAATATAAGGAAACTTCTAAATACCCTTTGTACCAGACATGAGACACCAAGGTAAATTATATGCAGAATGCAACAAGATATTTCCAGCTAGGCAGAATACCCTTTATGGAAGTAGTTCTTCATGAAAATCATTTTTTTTATCACCTTCCTTTCCAACACAACGCGGCTTATTGTATTAGTAAAGTAATCTTTTTAAGCGAAATTTTTGAAAAAAAAAAATGTAACATCACATATGATTTTTTTTTCACTCTATTTCAATAGACTAATGCTATACTAAACTCGCGAAAATGTATGGAAATTAATGTTTATTACATTTAATACATTATATTAACTTGTGTTTTATTATATAACCATTCATAAATCCATAATTCGCTTAACCGGTTCAATAGTCTAATTGGCTACAGTACTAAACATAACTAATTTTGAATTATTGTAAGGGTACAACATAATTCTTAAGTTTAGGTGCCATTAAATTCAGGTCCGTTTTTATGAAATTTATATTTATGAAACTTGCACATCTCTTTAAATAAGAATGTATACATGCATACATGTAGACATGTATACACGTGAAATGGTAAAGGAATTCGTAAATTTCATTATAGCCTATAATCAACAGTTTATCATAAAGGCAAAACTTATAAATTCATCATAATACTTGACGAGATTTTTCATATTCTGCCTCTTTCTGAGAGAGAGAGAGAGAGAGAGAGAGAGAGAGAGAGAGAGAGAGAGAGAGAGAGAGAGAGAGGATGAAAAACTAAAAATGCAAAACTTATTCAACAATGCAGAAGCTGTCGAAAAGAATGGTACAATACAAACGGAGGGTGGTCAAGATTGTATTGGCAATAACCGTGTTCTCTCTCTCTCTCTCTCTCTCTCTCTCTCTCTCTCTCTCTCTCTCTCTCTCTCTCTCTCTCTCAATAGCAGAATCTCACCTCGCCAAATGAACTCTTAAAGATCCACTGTATTTCAGCGCTGAATGAAATCTTAAATAATAACGATACTGATTTTAATAACTTTATAACCTTTCACACCATCAAAATGTATTTTATTTCTCTGAGTATATATCAGTTTTTTTTTAAATCAAGTCTATATATACTGCATATCTAAATATGTACTTTTAAGGTCAGCTTTTATATCATACACATATGTATACACACTTCTTTAGCAACAGAATGATGAAGGCATTTAAAATAATGTTTCTATTTATGCTGACTGTATTGGTGATGAAGGAAATAAATAAATGATATGAGAAAAAATTAACTATATATTATTTTTAAAATCCATCAACAAAATCAAAACAGATATCTCATATATATATATATATATATATATATATATATATATATATATATATATATATATATATATATATATATATATATATAAACTATAAGCTCAAACATGATGTATCAGACAACAAAGAACCATCTACTCCTCTAAAAGTAGCGTGACCCGTGACACGTGACTAATGTCCGGGCTGAAAATGCTACTCAGGCACGCATCCAGAGAATGAATCCTGGATACACGGTCCAGATACATATCTGGACCGTGCCTGGATACATTACCTTTCCTGTTGAACAAGGATGACTACGAGGTCATTCTAAGAAATAATTTATATTAGGAAAAGAAATATGTCGAGAATGGATCCAACAAAGTCAATATTTCTTGAAAGAAAAAAAAAATCTTCCCACGAAAAGAATGATTGGTCCTTTTCATAATGAAACAAAAAAGATTAATGTAAAATTGATAGAGCTGAAAAAAATTATCATTTATAACGTAACATTAGATTAAAAAAAAAAAAGTTTTAAACTTTTAAAAGTCTTTCTAAATCCTTGCAAGAGAGAGAGAGAGAGAGAGAGAGAGAGAGAGAGAGAGAGAGAGAGAGAGAGAGAGAGAGAGAGAGAGAGAGAGAGAGAGAGAGAGAGAGATTATTATTGTACAGACTCACGCCCTGAATTTAGAATTTTTTTTTATGACGATAAAAAAATACCATGTTACAAAAGACTCACATCAAACATTCTAATACAAAAACATTTTTGTTGTCTTTTCAAGAAAAATAAAAGTCTTAGTCTCCATGATAATAGTCACTCCTACAACACGTCGTTTGTCAATGTTTCCTTTTACAGAGATTACTGTCGCAAAGCTTCGATTCAAATAACCTTCGCCGGTTTCTTTGTGAATCTTCAATGACTTTAGGAGACACTACAGCTCATTGTACAGCCCTCTCTGAGTCATGCACGCTTCTATTTCAGGATTCTTTGTATCATTGGAGCAGCTGAATTCAGATATACAAGATAATGAAAGCCCCCTGGCAAATAGGATTCGTAAACATGTTTGCGTAAGACTGTCGCAAACAGTACACGCATTTATCCTTTAGCGGTCTTTGTGTCTCCCGCAAATAGCAGCAAAGCGAATTGAAAAATCTTCTTAATTGAATAAGAGGCAAAGGCGAATGACGCGTCGATGAATAATGCTTTTGATTATTAATAAGCGTTGGATCAGAGGACTGAGATGTTATGATGCATCTTTCAATGCCACCATTATTCACTTCACCTGATGGTAGAACTGTGCTTAAGACAATTGATGAGTTATATATATATATAATATATATATATATATATATATATATATATATATATATATATATATATATATATATATATAATATATATATATATATATATATAGAGAGAGAGAGAGAGAGAGAGAGAGAGAGAGAGAGAGAGAGAGAGAGAGAGAGAGAAAGAGAGAGAGAGAGAGATACATTCCTTTCTGAGTGGGTAAATAAGTGGTGAAAGGGTTTGTGTATCACCATGATCAGCAAAGCTGTACTAGTCAGTGACACTCATACTAGTTTGGTTTGTTGTGAGCAATCAGAGTAAAGTCTCCCTATATACAAAATATATATACGAAATACATATATTAATAGAAAATATATCATATATATGTCTGCGTGTATTTGTGTGAGCGCACGCGGGTACACACTGAACGCTTACATGAACGCTTACATTCACAAGTAAGACTAGAGATCATCAAAGGAGAGGACCTTGAACTTCACGTCGATTCTTGAAATAGAACTTACATCACTAGGGAGATGAAAAGGAGAGCTATTTCATGCCCTCCACATATCGAGAGCTTACTCAACCTCACAGAAACGAGAGACTTCTCTCAGTCTGGAACATGGAAATAGAAAAAAAAAAAATTCTAAACGAGAGACTTCTGTCAGTCTGGAGCATGGAAATAAAAAAAAAAATCTAAACGAGAAACTTCTCTCAGTCTGGAACATGGAAATAAAAAAAAAAATTCTAAACGAGAGACTTCTCTCAGTCTGGAACATGGAAATGAAAAAAAAAAATCTAAACGAGAAACTTCTCTCAGTCTGGAACATGGAAATAAAAAAAAATTCTAAACGAGAGACTTCTCTCAGTCTGGAACATGGAAATAAAAAAAAAAATTCTAAAGATTGTTTAGGAATAGTTAGGCTTATTAAGGGTAATTGGAGTGACGTAAATGAAACATTATGGTTGCTGATAGAATTCTGGATAGCTATTTACCTTCGACTCTTGTTGATTTATTAATCATACTTTTTAGAGCCAGAGATAACTTGATCATTTCAATGAATCGCTGCTTGATTTCACTGGAGTGATAATTTTCAGCATTCGGAACGGTAAAGATTTACGTTAATTACTTGAAATATTCAGAATACAAAATTATAATTAAGAATGAAATGAAAAATATAATTGAATTCAGAATACAAAATTAAATTCTCATTTAGGACTAAAAGATATAATCAAATTCAAGATACAAAAATATAATAAAATTTAGAATGAAAAATCTAACTACATTCAAAATATAAAAATATAATCAAATTTGAAATAAACAAATATAATTAAATTAGAATCCAAAAATTTAATCAAATTCAAAATACAGAAATACAATCAAATTTAGAAATAAATATAATCAAATTCAGAATACAAAACTGTAATAAAATTCAGAATAAAAAATAGAATACTCAAAACATAAAAATATAATCCAATTTAACAAAAATATAATTAACTCCAGAATACAAAAATACACATAAATATAACCAAATTCAGAATACTAAACTATAATCAAATTTAGAATAAAAAGAAGCAAATTCAGAGAAATTTAAGAACAAAATCCGCATTTCTGATTTAGAGTACGCTGTACTAGTCACTGGCACTCATAATAGGTTGGTTTGTTGTGAACAATCAGATTAACGTCTCCCTATATACAAAATATATATACGAAATACATATATTTATAGAAAATATATATATATGTCTGCGTGTATGTGTGTGAGCGCACGCGGGTACACACTGAACGCTTACATGAACGCTTACATTCACAAGTGAGACTAGAGATCATCAAAGGAGAGGACATTGAACTTCACATCGATTCTTGAAATAGAACTTAAATCATTAGGGAGATGAAAAGGAGAGCTATTTCATGCCCTCCACATATCGAGAACTTACCCAACCTCACAGAAACGAAAGACTTCTCTCAGTCTGAAACATGGAAATTAAAAAAAAAAAAAAAAAAAAAAAAAAAATCTAAGGATTGTTTAGGAATAGTTAGGCTTATTAAGGGTAATTGGAGTGACGTAAATGAAACATTATGGTTGCTGATAGAATTCTGGATAGCTATTTACCTTCGACTCTTGTTGATTTATTAATCATACGATTTAGAGCCAGAGATAACTTGATCATTTCATTGAATCGCTGCTTGATTTTACTGGAGTGTTAATTTTCAGCATTCGGAACGGTAAAAATTTACGTTAACTACTTGAAATATTCAGAATACAAAAATATAATTAAGAATGAAATAAAAAATATAATTGAATTCAGAATACAAAATTAAATTCTCATTTAGGACTAAAGATATAATCAAATTCAAGATACAAAAATATAATAAAATTTAAAATGAAAAATCTAACTACATTCAAAATATGAAAATATAATCAAATTTGAAATAAACAAATATAATTAAATTAGAATCCAAAAAATTAATCAAATTAAAAATACAAAAATACAATCAAATTTAGGAATAAATATAATCAAATTCAGAATACAAAACTGTAATAAAATTCAGAATAAAAAATAGAATACTCAAAACACAAAAATATAATCGAATTTAACATAAAAATATAATTAACTTCAGAATACAAAAATAATGTAAATATAACCAAATTCAGAATACTAAACTATATTCAAATTTAGAATAAAAAGAAGCAAATTCAGAGAAATCTAATAACAAAATCCGCATTTCTGATTTAGAGTACATCATGCAAATGGCGTCTCTGTTAATTGGGCAGAGTTCAGAGGTGTGCAACAGACCGCTTTTTACAGAGTTTAAAATCTACCAACGACCATAAATTAAAAAAAGAAAAAAAAAAAAAAATGTTGGAAATACGTTTGATTTCTATATAACAAATTCAAAATGGGATAAAAGTACAAATCAGGTCGACATTTGAAGGTTATCTTCCTCCTTTTCAACTCAAAAATGTTCGTAGCAGGAATAGTTAAAAGAATTTGGGAGTCTTTGCAGCCTAAACCAACTTTTAAATGGCAAAGTTCGGAAATTAAGTTCCATGGGAATCTCGCCAGCATTCTTCAATAAGAGAGAGAGAGAGAGAGAGAGAGAGAGAGAGAGAGAGAGAGAGAGAGAGAGAGAGAGAGAGAGAGACCTTGGGAAACAAAGAACAGGAAAAGTCATTTAAACTGCACACTAAACTGGCACTACAGTTGACGTCTTTTACAATGCACAATGCAACATTAGAAAATGGACACTTTCGACTTTAAGTCATTTTAATGTATATAGACCAATGCAACATTAAAATATTTAAACTTTTTATTGCATACTATGCCATAGTGAACAACTTCAGTTTCGAACATAAATGTAAAAAAATCTCAAGGTTTTAACGATATGAAATTAAATCACGCCATTCCCATACACCAAGCATGGAAAATAATTCATACAAAAATTGACGACATGGCAAGTACTGAGGTCGCCCACAGCCGCCCCCCCCCCCTTTTTTTTTTTTACAAAGACACAAATGATATTGCATCCAAATCATCATAGTACATTATAAAAATCCCAGAATAAGTCAATATTGGCAACATTAATTTTTTCATTAGGTGTATCAGAAAAATGACAATTTAAATTACACAAATTAACGATTCAAATTTTAAAGGTTTTCAAGACTAAATGTGCTACCCGGTCAAATACCTTTCCAATATCAATAAACGTCAGACACTCAGTTTTAGATTATTATATATATATATATTATATATATATATATATATATATATATATATATATATATATATATGCTTGATGCTTCTTTCCACAGAAACTACATTATTATCTTTTTACCCCCCTAAAAAATACTGTACATATATCTTTCTCCCCTCAAATAATAGTAGACACCATGTTTACAATATATTGTTTTAATATTCTTTATGGCAAATAAATATTAGGAACCAACAGTCTACAATTCTCTGCCTTAATTGTTAATTGCAGAAGCAGGTCAACAATGGTAATTAGTATAATTAGGGGAAGAAGACAGTGAAGTTTCTGTGGGTGTTTTTCCTCATGGCGTTTCAGATAACGAAATAGATTTCCATTTCAAAGTAAACTTTTTCTAAACCAGGCAATGAAAGCTAAATATTATTATCTATGAACTGACCTATTTTATCGGGAAGAGAAGGGGTCAGGTTATGCAAGGGAAAGAAACGCTTACAACTGTTTAAGAAAATAAAAAATGTGTATTTCAAAATGAAAGCAAATAAAGATAATTGTAAACAAACTGAGCCATTTTATCGGGAATACCAACATGTTTTTAGTAGACGCAATATACTATCTACATTTCAAAATATAGGCCTAGCTGTATAAATGCTTCTTTGAATTTTACCCCGTTTCAAACAATTCACGAGAGAGAGAGAGAGAGAGAGAGAGAGAGAGAGAGAGAGAGAGAGAGAGAGAGAGAGAGAGAGCATTCTGCTTTTGTAAAGAGACCAACATTATGAAGTAAGTTATCCAATAAAGAGAAGCTGTATGTCTAACAAAAAGATAAATGAGGAAACCCTCCTGATAAACGATGTTGCTCTTTGATTAACAATAGATTAATAATAGATTTTATAAACTACAACTCATTTTTGTTGTTACTGACAGGAGAGTTTCCTTAGCTATGTTAGTATTTCATTTTTTTCATATGTAAGCAATAATCAAAACGTCTATGGAGATTCTCTCTCTCTCTCTCTCTCTCTCTCTCTCTCTCTCTCTCTCTCTCTCTCTCTCTCTCTCTCTCTCTCTCTCTCTCTCTCTCTCTCATGAGAAACTCAATCACTCATGAGGTATCTTAGGCCACTTTTCAAAACTTTTAAGGGAACAGCAGAATTTGGGAGTTAACTTTATGCCAAGAAAGTTTAAAAAGT
>NC_090728.1:43982506-43990006 GCF_036898095.1 Palaemon carinicauda | reverse complement strand
TTGGAAAAAAATGATAACTGGTGAGTGTACTTGTTGGAAAAAAAATTATAACTGGTGAGTGTGCTTGTTGGGTAAAATGATAACTGATAAGTGTAATTGTTGGTAAAAAAAAATTATAACTGGTGAGTGTGCTTGTTGGGAAAAAATGATAACTGGTGAGTGTGCTTGTTGGGAAAAAATGACAACTGGCGAGTGTACTTGTTGGGAAAAAAGATAACTGGTGAGTGTACTTGTTGGGAAAAAATTATAACTGGTGAGTGTACTTGTTGGGAAAAAAGATAACTGGTGAGTGTACTTGTTGGGAAAAAATGATAACTGGTGAGTGTACTTGGGAAATAAAGATAACTGGTGAGTGTACTTGTTGGGAAAACATGATAACTGGTGAGTGTACTTGTTGGGGAAAAAATGATAACTGGTGAGTGTACTTGTTGGAAAGAAAATTATAACTGGTGAGTGTACTTGTTAGAAAAAAAATTATAACTGGTGAGTTTACTTATTGGATAAAAAATGGTAACTGGTGAGTATACTTGTTGGGTAAAAAATGATAACTGGTGAGTATACTTGTTGGGTAAAAAATGATAACTGGTGAGTGTACTTGTCGGGAAAAAAATTATAACTGGTGAGTTTACTTGTTGGATAAAAAATGATAACTGGTGAGTGTACTTGTCGGGAAAAAATGATAACTGGTGAGTGTACTTGTTAGAAAAAAAATTATAACTGGTGAGTTTACTTGTTGGATAAAAAATGATAACTGGTGAGTGTACTTGTCGGGAAAAAATGATAACTGGTGAGTGTACTTGTTAGGAAAAAAATTATAACTGGTGAGTTTACTTGTTGGATAAAAAATGATAACTGGTGAGTGTACTTGTCGGGAAAAAATGATAACTGGTGAGTGTACTTGTTAGAAAAAAAATTATAACTGGCGAGTTTACTTGTTGGATAAAAAATGATAACTGGTGAGTATACTTATTGGGTAAAAAAATGATAACTGGTGAGTGTACTTGTTTGAGAGCAAATGATAACTGGAGAGTGTACTTGTTGGAGAGCAAATGATAACTGGTGAGAGTACTTGTTGGAAAAAAAATGATAACTGGTGAGAGTACTTGTTGGAAAAAAAATGATAACTGGTGAGTGTACTTGTTGGGGAAAAAATGATTACTGGTGAGTGTAATAGTTAGAAAAAAATTATAACTGGTGAGTGTACTTGTTGAAAAGAAAATTATAACTGGTGTGTACTTGTTGGAAAAAAATGATAACTGGTGAGAGTACTTGGGAAAAAAATGATAACTGGTGAGAGTACTTGTTGGAAAAAAATGATAACAGGTGAGAGTACTTGTTGGAAAAAAAATGATAACTGGTGAGTGTACTTGTTGGAAAAAAATGATAACTGGCGAGTGTACTTGTTGGGGAAAAAATTATTACTGGTGATTGTAATAGTTAGAAAAAAATTATAACTGGTGAGTGTACTTGTTGAAAAGAAAATTATAACTGGTGTGTACTTGTTGGAAAAAAATGATAACTGGTGAGAGTACTTGGAAAAAAATGATAACTGGTGAGTGTACTTGTTGGAAAGAAAATGATAACTGGTGAGTGTACTTGTTGGAAAAAAATTATTACTGGCGAGTGTACTTGTTGGAAAAAAAAATATCCTATAAAAGGTCAAACAAAAATCGCTTAAAGCAGAAAGGATCATTCCACTGGAGGCGAGAAAATCATGAAAACATGAATATCTACACCAGCTGCAGAGGCTTTCGTGTAACGAATTCATAAACATGGAAATGATATATACATGAATGCATATTAACATGCAAAGTGCGGATGTATAAAGACACTTTAAATCAACATGTCAGTTGCGCAAATGAAAGTATTTTCAAAGGTTAAATCATACTTTGATATACTCTGGTATATTACCGCGCCCCCAACAGCTACATATGATAGGAATGGCCAATTGACTACAGCTTTCATAGAGGGATATGAAAGTCCTTTTTACTCTTAAAAAGAGGAAATAATTATTAACCTGCCATTTGATGCAAATTAAGGTTGCCTTCCATCAATGAAGTCATTTAAAACAATTTTTTGGAAAGAATTTTCTGGTCAGAGGTAGTCTATTTCGTTGGTGTTATTTATAATAAAAGAATAAAACCGTAATTATTAATAATTGTTTTCACTAGATTGTAAATTTATTAAAATATTAATTGCAAGCCTCTGCCGTGACCTTTGTTATATCAATTATATTTTACGTGCTTTGACCTCGGTATATGCAAAACCAAATGACGAAATAAATATATATCAAATCAAGATGAAAACAGTAATCATAAATACTTCCACTAGATAATGCACACGATATATTCTATGCATAGCAAATAAAAATAAAAACCATAATATATTTTTAGTGGGCTTAATTTTATGTTTTTTCGCGAGATTTGTGAGGATAGAAATATTATTCACAATTGTAGCATCTCAATCATTTTCCCCTCTGCTCTTGCACAATGATTTTTTACCTTTCTCTCAATCAGTGTCAAAACATCAAACTTGGATATACATATATATACATACATATATATATATATATATATACATATATACATATATATATATACATATATATGCATATATATATATATATACACATATATATGCATATATATATACTGTATATATACACATATATATATACATATATATGCATATATATAGTATATATATACACATATATATACATATATACATATATATACACATACATATATATACACACATATATACATATACATATATATATATGTATATATATATACATATATTATATATATACAGTATATATACATACATATATATACATATATATAATTATATACATACATATTTATACATATATATATATGATATGCATAAATATATGTATACATATACTGTACATGTGTGTGTGCTAACAAAGTAACATATGTATCCATTTTCATGATAATACACAAGATTTAAACTGACCTGCAAAGGTATACAGTATACTCATTTAAACTGTGAGCTGACGTAGCTCTTAAAATTCATAATAAAGACTTAATACACAAAAAAAGGCAAGTAATCAAAACAACGAAAACTGATTTCATAACGGTAATCTGCATCAGCATGAACTCTGACATTACCGGATGTTATTACCCAGTTTCCCTTCCCTAAGCAAAACTGTTCATGATTTTAGTCCAGCACCAACGGTGTAAAGATTGTATTCAACCACATTCACCAGAAGAGATATAAAGGTATTACTTCAATAGCTGTCTAATGATTACACCTTTTCAGAATATTTCCTTAGATTTATTAAGGAAAATATTAATAGTGCAAAGGTAAAATTATGGCTGTTTGTTAAATTCAAATGGTGTATGATTATCTGGACAATGTAACAAAATGTAAATGTACGCCCTAACGGACTAATGTAGAGAAAAATGTAAAGGTCCTTAACAAGCCTCTATTAAATCTATTGTTTGGTGAAAACATGTCCATTTTGGAGACAATCTTCAACTAGTGTACGTGACCCGTCAAAAATGACTACTAAATATTACGATAGATATGCACACAGACGGGCGCGCACATATCTTCAAGCCTTTCCTAAATACTCCCTCCCTCCCAAAGAGGGACGAGAAGAGACCAAGTAGTTATACGTCTGGCATCTATTTTAATACCTTAATGTCTGGATTCTGTTATCGACCTTAGGATTAGAGCCTCAGAGCGGAACCACTCAAAGACAATAGCTTCTGACCTGCCGGGAATCGAACCCTGCTTCAAAAAACTGGCATGAACAGTGACATAGCATTATAGCACTTCGTGGCTTCCTGGACCAGGGTTCGATTCCCGGCGGTCAGAAGCTATTGCCTTCGAGTGGTTTAATCTTGGGGCTCTGATCTCGACGTCGATAAGAGAATCCAGATATATATATATATATATATATATACAGAGAGAGAGAGAGAGAGAGAGAGAGAGAGAGAGAGAGAGAGAGTTAAAGATGTGTAAATAAACTTACACCTTCACTACCTTAGGAAAAAAAACAGGGTTTGACTAATCTTGTAAGGGAAAACCAACAACAAAGGCGGTATTACATGAAATATGAAGGTAAGTCTAGAAAATGTTCTTTAACATTCTTAACATTTTCTGATGACTGCCATGTCCCTCTGACACTGAGATAATGGCTGAGTCTCCCAGACTTGAGTACTCTCGGGAGCGTTCGTTTCCTCTCAGTGCCGAGTTCAAAAAGAACTTCAATGTCAAAAGTTCTCTGGAAAAAATTCTTCCCAAGAGATGTTTTAAAGTTAAAAGTTGGTTCTGACTCAAGATATATTTCTTTGCTATTATCAGTACACGATTTTTGTTAAGTTATATTTACAGTTTTGCTGTCCTAATATGCTAGCAGCTAGTACGCAAATAGAAGAGAAAGCTAATTAGGGGATTTTTTGAGAGACAAAATATATATTGAAATTATGGTCATGACATCCATGGAAATCCAGAATGCACGGAGTTATCAACATCCTTTTCATGCACTTATCATCCATATATTCATCATTTCCAAGAGCAGACACTGTAATGATAACAACAACAACAACAATAATAAATAATCATAATGAAAATAAAATAATAATAACAGAAAATAATAGTCATGATCTTAAAAACTAATAAGGATAATAGTAGTTGTGATAATGAAAAAATAAGATTAATAATATATTATATATTAATATTGATAAAATATAAACATCAAATTTAATTTTAATGAAAATAAAATCTCTGAAAAAGTAAAGATTACCCAAGAAAGCCCAAAAATTAGTTAGGATTCCTGAAATTCAACCCATTAAAGAGAGGAAAAAGAGGCGAAAGGTTTTGAAAAATATCTGTTCATAATCATTGCAATTAGTTTCAATCTCATCTTTTGAAAAATTGAAAAAAGTCTCCCAAAAAATTTAGAAATAAAAGCCAACTTCATATAATGTAAAAATGAATATGGAACTCATGTGAATGATAGTTTTAATATAATAAGTATAATACTGAAAATAAAGATTTGAAAAATAATTATACAAATGATGATAAATTGACACAAGTAAGTTTTATAAATTGAAAATAAGGACAATATAATCAATGAGTGGAAGGATGTTGTATAACAAATAGAAAAGGTATATTAATTTCCATTTTAGAATACGTAATGTTCTCTCTCTCTCTCTCTCTCTCTCTCTCTCTCTCTCTCTCTCTCTAACAAGGACAGCAATCAAGGAGTAATAGGCTATTATACATTATATACAAGAGTACAATTAATTCCCTTTACGACATACCTAAAACTCTCTCTCTCTCTCTCTCTCTCTCTCTCTCTCTCTCTCTAACAAGGACAACAATTAAGGAGTAATAGGCTACTATACATTATATGACAAAAGTGTAGAATTAACTCCCTTTACGACCTACATAAAACTCTCTCTCTCTCTCTCTCTCTCTCTCTCTCTCTCTCTCTCTCTCTCTGACTGATTAGCTATATCATCCATCAAATCTTGAAAAAGTGGGCCCTAGCCGTTCCATTACGCCTTAACAGTGACCTCCCCAAAAAAAGATCCTCCTCCTCCCGAAATATTTTTGGGTTATCTATCAAACCTTTCCTTTAAGAAGCACTCTCCTTTAAATGTCATCCATCATCTCTCTCTCTCTCTCTCTCTCTCTCTCTCTCTCTCTCTCTCTCTCTCTCCATTTTTTGCGTACTTGTCATAAATATGCAAAACACTGACAGCTGTGCAGTGTGTGTATATATATATATATATATATATATTGTATATATATATATATATATATATATAAAACGTGGATTTTTTGTTATAAAAATACTAAATATTGACATTTGTGTATGTATACATATACACTGATATGCATATACAGTATATGTTTTTTTTTCTTTTTTTATAGAGTGAGCTTTATTAAACAGAGTGGCAAGAATGGAACAGAATCTAAAGTACAAAGATGAAAAAGCCTTTCTTAACTACATATAGAAATAGTTACTTCTGAAAATAAAGATTTTTCCAGGAACCCAAGAGCCTTACAACTACTGCTTTTAATCACCAACATGCCAAAGGCTTTGCTTAGTAAAAAGGCTAGGAAATAATTTAGCCGAATGCATTGAAAGTAATAAAAAAAACACACAACTAAATTTATTCAAATCAATCAGAAATACCATCATGGAAGCCACAAGCTAGATGGCTTTTGTTTACGACGAAAACTTAAAATAATCAACATGCAAGATTATAATTTCTGTAGTACGTCATCTCCAACCATATCATAATGGCAACAATATCAGGAAATGAAATAGGTTTTGCTGTCTGACCTAATCAGACAATGAACATTTATACAATGTTCAAGGAAAACATCCCTTTTAGCACAATTGGAATTCATTACAAAAGAAAACTTTAATATTTCAATTGCAAGAAAAAGAAAAGAATTTACATATTGCAAGTCATTCTACGTACAGTTTACGTCACATGATTTGTGACGTCATAGGCTGGCGGAATGATTTCCTTCAAGGCATTCTGCTAAGAGTTTACGTCACATGATTTGTGACGTCATAGGCCGGCGGAATGATTTCCTTCAAGTTATTCTGCTAAGAGTTTACGTCACATGATTTGTGACGTCATAGGCTGGCGGAATGATTTCCTTCAAGGCATTCTGCTAAGAGTTTACGTCACATGATTTGTGACGTCATAGGCTGGCGGAATGATTTCCTTCAAGGCATTCTGCTAAGAGTTTACGTCACATGATTTGTGACGTCATAGCGTTGGCGGAATGATTTCCTTCCACCATCATGTCTTTTAAAGGAGTTGTTCGTTAGTTTTTAAAGTAGGGGGGAAAATTCCTTGATCCTATCCCTTTCAAGCTTACGAACATAGCGATCATATTCCAAAAGAAAATACACAGATGCCCTCTGCATTTCTACATACTGTGTGGGATGAAGAGCAGCTTTTGGAAGCCGGTCTTGTAGCCCTTCACACAAAAACTAACAACAGAGGTAGCCATTTTGAAAAAAAAGTTAAAATAAAAAAAAAAAAAAAACGCTGTTCCCATTATCGCACGAGGTCTTCATGTAATGAGAGAAATGAACGAATCTCTTCTTTTTCTATTCCTTGGTTATTACCATTACAGCAATTACGATTATACCCCCTCTGAAACAATCTTACTACTACAAATACACATTTATATCTGGTGGAAATAGTCCCTGAAGATAAAAAGAAATAATAGATCTTTTCCTACAGCCCCAAATGATCACAGTACTCTTTTCAATCCTCTTTGGCGACGCTCTAAGTATCGCCCAAATATTTGTATGGTTTCTCATTAATGTTGGAGCTGTGCTAGAGTAGTATTCATCTAAGCCTTCAATCCCCTACTTCCGGATGACGACCCAGGATAAGCAGGCCAAAGCTTTCAATGATGTCAACATTACACGATATTCAGAAACGATGAAAGAGAAGTCAACTGGAGGAAAGTCCCACACTAGCG
>NC_090728.1:43962363-43974863 GCF_036898095.1 Palaemon carinicauda | reverse complement strand
GGAATTTTTACATCTAATATAGCTATAGCACCTGGTGACATGATTTTCCCTTTTGATGTAATCTCGAAATAATAAACTGTGATTCGTTGCTCCTTTTTTTTTCCCCTTAGACAGCGAAGAAGCCAAAGCAAAATTCATGTAAGTAAATTGAAGTGTAATGTTAAGGAAAGATTCAAGACTTCTTTTTTCAAGAGCAATATTTTATCTTGCAAAATTGAGTTTTCAATTAAAGTCAACTGAAGCTTTGAATAGGAGGATTTGTTCAAAGGTAAATTTTCTGAATTTTATAAAGGTATAAATTAATATTTGTTCAATAAAAATCCTTTAATTACTCAAAATGTATATAATGTCCAAGTAAATATGTAATATCAATAAACAATGATGTCTCGAAAAAAATGAGGCACTGGCCATTATTTATTTCAAAATTATATTTTAACCAAATTGTTTAAAAAAGTAGATACTACTCAACGGTTTGGTAACCTTGAGTACCAAGACCTACTTGAATTAGATTTCTTCTGATATTAAAAATAGTTTCATTTTAATTGCAGCACCAAATGGAATCCTGACTGGAGAAACTAGACTACTGCACCAGCAAATCAGAAGAAAGTTCCCCCAAGGGGATCCGTGGAGTCGAGGAACAGGAGAATTTGAAACTCTACTACCCTAATTGTATACCAGCCAGGCTTGCCTCCCAGTGTAAGCTACTTAGGGCACGATTTGACATCTCTAAGAACTCAACGTCTTCCTTCTGCTAACATTACTTAATTTAGGCCTAACTATGGACTACAAACCCCCAAAAGAAAATGTAATAACATCACGTTGTGTATCATGCTATAAAAACAAGCAGAATGAAAGATATGGATATAATTGCCTATAAATTTCATAATTATCCGCGTTTCATTATTAATTAATTTTTAATGGCGGTAGGCAACAAAATTCGGTACTGTTAAAAATGGTAAATTCAATTATCTATTACCTAATGGTCCAGAGAAAAATTCTAAAACATCATTAATTGGTACTTTAGCGAATAGTGATACAACATCAAAACTGATAAGCCTAGAAGCACTGTTAATCTGTATATTATTCAATTTGCTAATAAAGTCTTCATTGTTTTTTTACATATGACTCTGAGATGGTGCCAAATAAAAGATTGAGGATATTAACTAGGTAATAATGAACTCCGTTGTCTTACTGCAGCGAATAGCATGAGGCTGGACAATTAATCAAAGTCTTTCATAAAAATCAGACTGGAAAATGTATGGTAAAGATTCTAATTATGTGAATAAGTAATTAAGTTTTAAAATGACAATGAAAAGAATGTGTCATAGCTCTGGTGACAAAATTCAACAAAAAGTCAAAGAAACCTGATATAGTGAATACAGTACATATAGACAGTTCATTATTATAGAAAAGCCATATCCAGATATACCAAATATTTCAAATGTAATTTGCTCCTTTAATTACTTCCCTAAATGTTTGACTAGAGCTCTACATTCTTTCAGAGACAAAATGTATTAGCAAAGCTAGTGCTGATATAGCTAATATTATTGTCATTTTAGATCATTCTATGTAGTTATAATGCATACGCATATAGTGTGTATGTATATATACATACATATATATATATATATATATATATATATATATATATATATATACTTATATATATAGGCCTAACTATGGACTACAAACCCCGAAAAGAAAATGTAATAACATCACGTTGTGTATCATGCTATAAAAACAGGCAGAATCAAAGATATGGATATAATTGCCTATAATATACGCGTTTCATTATTAATTAATTTGTTAATTTTATAATTGACGAAGTGCAAGGTAATTTGTTATTAGTAGCCTTATTCAATATAAAAGAAATTTCGATTATTCACCATTTTTTTATCAATCGAGACTTTTGTTTCTTTGGGATAATTTAATAGAAAGTATATACCATTTTCGACCCTTACAAAAAATATATGAAAAAATTAATGCGAACGTTTTCCTAAACTAAAAAGATATTGAAAATTAACAGTAATGGCTATTAAGTCAATTGGAAAAGAAACATTCATACCCTAATAGATTCAGTTCCACGTATTTATGATTCGTAGCACGAGTATAGAGTAAATCTTTTGGGTGCCATAATTTTTATTGTATGTTTTATTCACTCCCTCTTGGGAACCCGAAACGACAGCAACTTCTCTACATGTTTGTCATGGCCGTAAAACGATTTATGGCGGAAACAGCGCTAGAAGTAATAAAGAAGCAGCCAGTATAAGACACTTCATTATTATTGCGGTTATATTGATTTGAATATCATGTGCGTATATATATATGTATATATATATATATATATATATATATATATATATATATACACACACACATATATATATATATATATATATACACACACGCACATGATATTCAAATCAATACAACCGCAATAATAATGAACAGTGTCTTATACTGGCTGCTTCTTTATTACTTCCAGCGCTGCTTCCGCCATAAATCGTTTTACGGCCATGACAAACATGTAGAGAAGTTGCTGTCGTTTCGGGTTCCCAAGAGGAAGTGAATAAAACATACAATAAAAATTATCGCACCCAAAAGATTTACTCGATATTCGTGCTACGAATCATAAATACGAGGAACTGAATCTATTAGGGTATGAATATTTTTTTTTAATCGACTTAATAGCCATTGCTGTTCATTTGCATTATCTTTTTAGTTAAGGAAAACGTTCGCATTATTTTTGAGATATTTTTGTAAGGGTCGAAAAGGGTCTATAATTTCTATTAAATTATAAAAAAAAAAAAAAAAAATAAAAAAAAAAATCAAATTGGTGAATAATCTACATTTCTTTTATAATAAACAAGGCTAATGATAAGAAATTACCCCAACTTCGTCAATGATAAAATTGTTTTCTCAAAATTTGTATTACCTTGCACTTCGTCAATGATAAAATTAACTAATTTTGTAGTAAAAAAAAATCTACTATCTACTTGTGAAATATAAATAATCTCAAATTATTTCATAATTCAACGAAATATAAATAACAAGATAATTATAATCCTAAATACAGAAATCTATTTATGATTCACCCATCTACTTGTATTGATTTCGAATGAAATATACACATGTAAACAGTCAGTTGAAAAGTAAATAAAATAAAAATGAACTAAAGACTGCATTCACAGTTATCATACAGTATAAATACATATTTATAAAAAGACGAATTCGAAATACAACAACATAACTCTAAGGAGGGTCAGTATAAAGATATGAAATATGACCATTTGAGTTTTACGAGCCCGAGACATGATTTATTTCGGAAAGCCCTCATATTTAAGTTTTGGCTCCATATGCTGCTGCAAAAGTGACAGAAAGGAGCTAGATATTGGCCGTTGTAAGAAATAATAATAATAATAATAATAATAATAATAATAACATAGTATGATGAAACTATAAGGAATTAATTTGTGTCTTTTTAAGTAAATGAGGAAAGCCAGCAATAATATTTTTTTATATTGATTAGAAATGTACAAGTAAAGGCTACAATCATAACGGGATGAAGAACGTCGTATACTTAGGATATATAGATATTAAAGATTATTTCAACAATTAGGGTAAATTATATTATGAGAGAAATTATTATTATTATTATTATTATTATTATAAAGATGATGATGATGATGACGATGATCATCATCATCATCACGATGATGATGATGATGATTATTATTATTATTATTATTATTATTATTATCATTATTATTATTATTATTAAAGTTCAAGTGCTTTAACAGGAAAAGTAGCTCAGTGCGGAAAGGAAAGAGATAAATAACGAATAAAGTATATATGAGAGATAAAAAAAATATATAATAAATAACATATCAGTCATATATTGCCTATGAAACGAGATTTACGCCAACCTGTTCACCAGAAAAGAATTTACAACAAGCTTGACCTTCAGAAGTTTAAAGGTTTAAAGGCCACTCATGAATGGCAAAGGCAATGGACAGTGTCATTCCCCTATCGAGCAGTACAATGCCCTAGAGGCTGACCATATTATTATGATCAGCGCCCAAGCCCCCTCTCTATCCAAGCTAGGACCAAGTAGAGCCAGGCAATGGCTGCTGATGAACATATAGACTCCCCCAAACACCCCCATCCTTAGCTCACAAGGATGGTGAGATTGCAGCGTCCAAGGAAACTATCGAGTTTGAGTGGGACTCGAACCCCAGTCTGGCGTTCACCAATCAGGGACGTTACCACATCGGCTACCACAATCCCTGAGTTCCACCGATTCAACTGTCAGATTAGAAAGATCATTAAAAATCGGGTCACAGCTGGAATGAAACTTCTAGTATACTGCGTAGCATCGAGTGTTATGCTTGAGAAAGCAAAATTGTTAGAATAAGTGTATTTCTAACGTATAGGATGGTACGTTGGGAATGCAGAAGATGGTCAGAATATTATGAAATGTTGTAAAACATGCACAAAAAGTAACTAAACAACGATGGCAGAGATTAATATCAAGATCAGGGATAATGAATTCAACATCCCGTGAATATTTTTTTCAATAAATTAATGATAATCAGCAGCTGAATACAAAATAGTAGAGAAATATTAAAAACATGGTTAAATAAAGGATGCGTATATAGAATGAAAAGCAATGAGCCAAGAACACTACCTTGGAAACCACCAGATATTACATTCCTATAGTAACTATGCTGCCCATCAACAACTACACTTTGTAATCTATTACTTAAAAATTAATAATGCCAAGAAAAGAACCCCCACTCCCATCTGATTAAGTCTGAAAACAATAGCCTAATGATTAACACCAAGGTCTATAGAACTTGATTAACACGATCAAAGATAACACTAAAACCAAGGACAAGACGAGCTTCCTGACCACACCCAAGGGATTTTGTGTACAGCATTCGAGAATGTAAGATCATCAAATGGTCCAAAACCTTTATGAAACCCAAACTGAAACTAAGAAGCAGATTATTACCTTGATCATACCTGTTTAGAAGTTTTGCCCCCCCCCCCCCCCCCCCCCACCCAAAAAAAACGTGGAAAATGGGCGGTAATCAACAAGACTAGTGCTAACGCAAACAAATATAATTAATTGATTACCAATTCCCAAAGGACAAAAGAACATTTTCATACTAACTCGCGAAAAGTAGCAGAACGTAAGAGCTACTAAATAGGCAGACTTCAAATATATATATATATATATATATATATATATATATATATATATATATATATATATTATATATATATATTATATATGTATTATATATTATATATACATATTATATATATATATATATATATATATATATATATATATATATATATTATATATATGTATATATAAAAGGAAAAAAAAAATCATTTGGGTCTATATCGCCATAAGCATCACGGTCTAGTGAAAGTTTTATTTTTAAGGAAATAAACAGCTAAAATCGTTTTACTTCAGAAATGTGCGAATGAGGAGGACTGATTTTCTCATTATTCTGTTTATTTTCAAACGCATCAGTAAAAGATGTTGACTTCTCCTTTGGGCACTGCGTGACAGAGCCATCTATCTGGTTTAAACAAAGGGTTCCTGGTTTGTACCAGCAAGGGTTTCTTTTATGGGCAAAAATTTTATCATCAACTCAGTTTAAAACTTACAATAATAATAATACTAATGGTCATGGCAGCAGATACAGAACTTATAAGACTTTCGAGAGCAATTCTGACCTCATTATTTCCTTTGCAAACAAATGATGAGGAAAAATCCAGCAAAAAATAACAAATGATATAAAAAAATAACAAATGCTATATCTCAGGAAAATCCAGCTAAAAAGAAATGATATATGTAAGAAAAAATCCAGCAAAAAAAAAAATATATATATATCAGAAAAAAAAAGCAAAAAATAAAAAGAAATAAAAAAAAATATGTGGTGAAAAATCCAGCAAAAAAAAAAATATATATATATATTAGGAATTATAGCAAAAAAAAAAAAAAAAAAAAGGAAAAATTATTATTGATCTATGGAAAACTTCAGCCAAAATTTGAACATTATGTATCTGAGGAAAACTCCAGCCAAAATTAAGTAGCTTCCGATGTTGTTATATATAACGCTGAAGTAGCTATTAATATTTTGGTTCATCTTTAATTAAAAAAAATTTAGGTTTACACGTCCTTAAAAAGGATCACAGGGGAAGGATGAACACTGTTCAGACTTTCAAATCGTTCATGAATTCCATTTTATATTCATGTTCGTCAAACATCAAAAAACATATACTGTAATGCCTTTTTATTAATAGGAAAATGTTACCCAGGAATAAAAATTAATGAGAACAGGATACATTGTTAGAATATGCAGCGGGGTCAAAATACTGAAGCATTTCCGCATCTAGTTTGTATATTCTAAATACATATAAAGGAGTGTTGTTCGTCAGTAAACTGTAAAATTAAAGTAATATAGTTTCTTTATTACATTTCTGTTGGCCTTATTTATTAAACCGAATATTTATTTTCTAGCAACCAAGCTTATATTTCATTATGATAGGTGGCTATTAAAAATATATATAAAGAAAGAGTAAATAAAACGTTCACAAAAAAAAGTATACAAATTACTGTTTTGCAGTACCTAAAAATCAACACCAAGATGTGTAAATTTTTAATTTAGAAAGTTTATGTCTATGTAAAAAATACTAATGTACAGTGTAACCATACTGTAAACATTGTGATTGAAAAAATTGTAATTAAAACTTTTAAATAAAAACATAAAAAAAAAAAAATAACTAAGAACCCCAGTTTGTTCGTAATCCGTAACGTGCTAAAATACCGTTTCTTTATTAAACAGCTTTTTAGGGTCTCGGTGAAGAGAATGTAACAAGCATAAAGGTTGTTTGGAATCAAAGAGCGACTCGATCAGAGGCTTTTACTGTTTCGTACCTAGTATGTATTACATGAATGGCAAGTTAGCAATACTAGCAACGTATTTTGCAATCGTTTTGTATCAGGAAAAGTAGTAAAAATACGATTCCGAATATATGAATATCAATCATTATATGTGTACTAACGGAAGGAAAAATCTGATGAGAGAGAGAGAGAGAGAGAGAGAGAGAGAGAGAGAGAGAGAGAGAGAGAGAGAGAGAGAGAGAGAGAATTGGCAAAAGGTAATAGTTTTTCCATTTTATACCTGTAAACAGGGACATAAAAAGTTCGAAACTGCACTTATAGCATTATATATAGATAAAACCTACCATATGTCTGACACAATGAAATTATTAGCAAATCAAATATGTTCATCATGAATGAAATTTATAAAATTAAGACCGACGTCAAAAATTATATAGTCTTTTAGAAATTTAAAGAATCTAAAGACAAAAGCATGAACAAGAATTTTCCTTGTATAGTATCGCATATATATATATATATATATATATATATATATATATATATATATATATTTATATATTATAAACAACAACAAATACAGCCGTTTCTAGTCCACTACAGGACAAAGGCCTCAAACATCTTAATTCATGTTTGGGGTTTAGCCAGTTTTCATTCCCACGCTGGCCAGTTGCGTATTGGTGATGGTGGGAGATTTTACGATTTTCATCTGATCGCTCAGAGCAAACCAACCTAGTGTGGGCGGCCCTGATTAGAACAGTTTTGCTGATCATGGTGACACGCAAAGTCCTTCACCACGTTTTATATCTATATATATATATATATATATATATATATATATATAAATTTACATATATATATATATATATATATAATAATAATAATAATAATAATAATAATAATAATAATAATAATAATAACTTAAAAGATAAAAGTCTACCTTCATTATAACAGAGATACGTAACACCGTCGATTTCGTGCTTAAGATGAAAAGAAAAATACTAGCTTTGATGTGTAGTAAAGCGGTCATTCAGTCTTCAATAAAAATTTATTTGTGAAAATATTTCCACGATCATTTTCCTTTTTCATTCGGCCAGAGTTGAATGGTATGGCATGTGGAGACTTATTTTAAGACTCGACACTACATAAGGACTTTGAAAATATATGACGGAATGAATGAATGAAAGATACTTTGTCATTCAGTGTATAAAATGGCCAACTAGGTCGAGAGAGATGCATTATTATACATAAAATACGTTTTTCTTTCGCTTTTGTATCTTACATATATCAAAATGCAACTTTAGTTATTAAAATCCAAGCATTTATTGTAAATTTTCTAACTAGAGTTAGAGTTCTCTTGCTTGAGGGTACACTTAGGCACACTTTTCTATCTTATTTCTCTTCCTCTTGTTTTGTTAAAGTTCTCATAGTTTCTATAGGATATAACTATTTTTCCTTGTTTCTTTTCCTCACTGGGCTGTTTTCCCTGTTGGAGCACCTGGACTTATAGCATTTTGCTTTTCCAACTAGGGTTGTAGTTTAGCAATTAATAATAATAATAATAATAATAATAATAATAATAAAAATAATAATAATAATAACTATTCATTTGACATTCTGTCAATTAATTGCATCTTGGAATTAAAAAAAAAAAAACTGACATGAAATAGTCACGAATATCAAATTGAGATACGAATATCATATTTCCAACAAATTCTGCGAAATACATATGCAAATGATTTCGGAAACTCGCGCCTGTGTAGAGTAATAGACGTAGGTCTAATTTTTAATCTTTGCTTTGTAATAAAATATTTTTTAGGACTATAAATACATAACTGGTGAGTGTACTTGTTGGGAAAAAAATGATAACTGGTGAGTGTACTTGTTGGGAAAAAAATGATAACTGGTGAGTGTACTTGTTGGGAAAAAAATGATAACTGGTGAGTGTACTTGTTGGGAAAAAAATGATAACTGGTGAGTGTACTTGTTGGGAAAAAAATTATAACTGGTGAGTGTACTTGTTGGAAAAAAAATGATAACTGGTGAGTGTACTTGTTGGGAAAAAAATGATAACTGGTGAGTATACTTGTTGGGTGAAAAATGATAACTGGTGAGTATACTTGTTGGAAAAAAATTATAACTGGTGAGTGTATTTGTTGGAAAAAAAATGATAACTGGCGAGTGTACTTGTTGGAAAAAAATGATAACTGGTGAGTGTACTTGTTGGAAAAAAAATGATAACTGGCGAGTGTGCTTGTTGGAAAAAAAAATAACTGGTGAGTGTACTTGTTGAAAAAAATGATAACTGGTGAGTGTACTTGTTGAAAAAAATGATAACTGGTGAGTGTACTTGTTGAAAAAAATGATAACTGGTGAGTGTACTTGTTGGAAAAAAATGATAACTGTTGAGTGTACTTGTTGGAAAAAAAATAACTGGCGAGTGTACTTGTTGGAAAGAAAATTATAACTGGTGTGTACTTGTTGGAAAAAAAAAATATAACTGGCGAGTGTACTTTTTGGGAAAAAAATGATGACTGGTGAGTATACTTGTTGGAAAAAAATGATAACTGGTGAGTGTACTTGGAAAAAAAATAACTGGCGAGTGTACTTGTTGGGTAAAAAATGATAACTGGTGAGTGTACTTGTTGGGTAAAAATTGATAACTGGTGAGTGTACTTGTTGGGAAAAAAGATAACTGGTGAGTGTACTTGTTGGGAAAAAATGATAACTGGTGTGTACTTGTTGGAAAAAAAATGATAACTGGTGAGTGTACTTGTTGGAAAGAAAATGATAACTGGTGAGTGTACTTGTTGGAAATAAAATGATAACTGGTGTGTACTTGTCGGGGAAAAAAATGATAACTGGTGAGTGTACTTGTTGGAAAAAAAATGATAACTGGTGAGTGTACTTGTTGGGGGGAAAATGATAACTGGTGAGTGTACTTGTTGGAAAAAAAATGATAACTGGTGAGTGTACTTGTTGGAAAAAATGATGACTGGTAAGTGTACTTGTTGGGGAAAAATGATAATTGGTGAGTGTACTTGTTGGAAAAAAAAAATTATAACTGGTGAGTGTACTTGTTGGAAAAAAAATGTTAACTGGTGAGTGTACTTGTTGGAAAAAAAATGATAACTGGCGAGTGTACTTGTTGGAAAAAAATGATAACTGGTGAGTGTATTTGTTGGAAAAAAATTATAACTGGCGAGTGTACTTGTTGGAAAAAAATGATAACTGATGAGTGTACTTGTTGGAAAAAAATGATAACTGGCGATTGTACTTGTTGGACAAAAATGATAACTGGTGAGTATACTTGTTGGGAAGAAAATGATAACTGGTGAGTGTACTTGTCGGGAAAAAAATGATAACTGGTGAGTGTACTTATTAGAAAAAAAAATTATAACTGGCGAGTTTACTTGTTGGAAAAAAAATGATAACTGGTGAGTGTACTTGTTGGGAAAAAATGATAACGGGTGAGTGTACTTGTTAGAAAAAAAATGATAACGGGTGAGTGTACTTGTTAGAAAAAAAATGATAACTGGTGAGGGTACTTGTTAGGAAAAAAAATAACTGGTGAGTGTACTTGTTAGAAAAAAATGATAACTGGTGAGTGTACTAGTTGGAAAGAAAATGATAACTGGTGAGAGTACTTGGGAAAAAAATGATAACTGGTGAGTGTACTTGTTGGAAAAAAATGATAACTGGTGAATGTACTTGTTAGAAAAAAAAATGATAACTGATGAGTGTACTTGTTGGAAAAAAAAATTATAACTGATGAGTGTACTTGTTGGGAAAAAAATGATAACTGGTGAGAGTACTTGGGAAAAAAATGATAACTGGCGAGTGTACTCGTTGGGAAAAAATGATAACTGGTGAGAGTACTGGGGAAAAAAATTATAACTAGTGAGTGTACTTGTTGGAAAAAAAAATGATAACTGGTGAGTGTACTTGTTGGAAAAAAAAATGATAACTGGCGAGAGTACTTGTTGGAAAAAAATATCCTATAAAAGGTCAAACAAAATCGCTTAAAGCAGAAAGGATCATTCCACTGGAGGCGAGAAAATCATGAAAACATGAATATCTACACCAGCTGCAGAGGCTTTCGTGTAACGAATTCATAAGCATGGAAATAATATATACATGAATGCATATTAACATGCAAAGTGCAGATGTATAAAGACACTTTAAATCAACATGTCAGTTGCTGCACATGAATATATTTTCAAAGGTTAAATCATACTTTGATGGTAGTGCCCCCAACAGCTACATATGATAGGAGTGGCCAATTGACTACTGCTTTCATAGAGGGATATGAAAGTCCTTTTTACTCTTAAAAAGAGGAAATAGTTATTAACTTGCCATTTGATGCAAATTAAGGTTGCCTTCCATCAATGAAGTCATTTAAAATAATTTTTTGGAAAGAATTTTCTGGTCAGGGGTAATCTATTTCGTTGGTATATTTATGATAAAAGGATAAAACCGTAATTATCAGTAATTGTTTTCATTAGATTAGTGAATTTCTTAGAATATTAATCGCAAGCCTCTGCCGTGACCTTTGTAATATCATATATATTTTACGTGCTTTGACCTCGGTATATGCAAAACCAAATGACGAAATAAATATATATCAAATCAAGATGAAAACATAGTAATCATGAATACTTCTAAATAATGCACGAAAGATTGTATGCATATCAAATAAAAATAAAAACCATGATATCTTTTAAGTGGGCTTAATTTTATGTACGTTCACAAGATTTGTGCGGATAGAAATATTATTCACAATTTTAGCATTTCAATCATTTTCCTCTCAGCTTTTGCACAATGATTTTTTACCTTTCTCTCAATCAGTGTCAGAACATCAAACTTGGATATACATATACATCCATATATATATATATATACACATATATACATATACATTATATATATATATATATATATATATATATATATATATATACATACATACATATATATACATATATATACGTACATATGTATTCAAATAAGCCATATATATTTTTGATACATTAATGTCTGGATTCTCTTAACGACCTCGGATCAGAGCCCCAGGCGAAATCACACAAAGACAAGAGCTTGTGACCGGCCGGGAATCGAACCCTGGTCGGCAAGCTTGTATAGACAGTGACTAAACCACTTGGCCAAGTGGTTTAATCACTGTCTATACAAGCTTGCCGACCAGGGTTCGATTCCCGGCCGGTCACAAGCTCTTGTCTTTGTGTGATTTCGCCTGGGGCTTTGATCCCGAGGTCGTTAAGAGAATCCAGACATTAATGTATCAAAATATATATGGCTTATTTGAATATGAAAAACACGTCAAAATGTGCAAAATTCATCATACATATACATATATATATATATATATATATATATATATATATATATATATATATATATATATATATATATATATATATATATATATATACACACACATATATATATATATATATATATATATATACATATATATATAAAATATGCATAAATATATGTATACATATACTGTGCATATGTGTGTGTGCTAACAGAGTAACATATATATCCATTTTCATGA
>NC_090728.1:43947363-43957363 GCF_036898095.1 Palaemon carinicauda | reverse complement strand
AGCTTTAAATGATGTCAACATTACACGTTATACAGAAACGATGAAAGAGGAGTCAAACTGGAGGAAAGTCCCACACTAGCGCAATTTAAAGGTTTAAATGTCGCTCATGAATGGCAGAGGCAAGGGACAGTTACATTGCCCTATTTAAGCAGGACAATGCCCTAGAGACTGACCATACATACATATGATCAGCGCCGAAGCCACCTCTCCACACAAGCTAGGACAAAGGAGGGACAGGCAATGGCTGCTGATTACTCAGCGGATAGACCTAAAGGCTCCCCCAAACCCACTATCCTTAGCTCACAAGGCTGGTAAGGTTGCAGCGGCTAAAGAAACTAACGAGTTTGAGCGGGACTCGAACACCAGTCTGGCGTTCACCAGTCAGGGACGTTACCACATCGTGGTTGGACTGCAGGATGGATGAAAGGAAGCTACATCTTAGGTCAAATAAAAGGCTAAAAGGTCCGTTTGAGTAGAGGCCAAAAGAACACAGGAAATACCGTATTGAAAACTTTCATGCCTGGCTATCTACCGGATCAGGGTTCAATCCTCGCTTAAGCTTGATAGTTTCTTGAAGTGTCTGCAATCTTGCCATCCTTGTGAGGTAAGGATGGGAGGTTTGGTGGAGCCTATAGGTCTATCTGCTGAGTTATCAGCAGCCACTGCCTGACCCTCCCTGGTCCTAGCTTGGGTGGAGAAGGAGCTTTGGCGCTGAGATCATTCATTCATACATACATACATACATATATATATATACATACATACACACATACATATACATATATACATATATAATATATATATATATATATATATATATATATATATACATATATATATATATATATATATATATATATATATATATATATATAGTTTAGTCTCTAGTTCATTGTTACGGCATTGCCACTTTCCCTTGCCTCTGCCATTCATGAACGACCTTTAAACCTTTAATGCCTAGAATTCACCACCCCAGGTTTTTGGATGACGAACAGTTTAAAGGTTTAAAGGTCGCTCATGAATGGCAGAGGCAAGGGACAGTGACATTGCCCTAGCAATCAGGACAATGCCTTAGAGACTGACCATATAGTATATGATCAGCGCCCAACCCTCCTCTCCACCCAAGCTAGGACAAGGGAGGGCCAGGCAATGGCTGCTGATGACTCAGCAGATAGACCTATAGGCTCCCCCAAACCCCCCAACCTTAGCTCACAAGGATGGTAAGGATGCAGACACTAATGGTACTAACGAGGCTGAGCGGGACTCGAACCCCCGACTGGCAAACACCAGGCAGAGACGTTACCAATCAGGCCACAGCAACCCAATGTGGGAGACAATTGAAATCAATTATGTTGGATGAGAAGAATAACTGGAAAAAGAAAAAAGTGGATAACTGCATATCTAAAATTTTCTGTCCCTTTTAGATACAAAATAGATAATGCACGGCAAAGTAAGAACTTTTCTTTCATAATATCATTTGCCCTTGTGTTGAGAACATTTTGAAACGTGATACAAGATTGCAACTCGAAAAAAAAAAATTACATGGAAAATTTTCGAAAAGAAAATTTAAAGTTTTCCGGTGGTAAATGCAAATAGTCTAATAACCTTAGCCAGGGTTTCAAGAAGTTTATATATTATCTTCGTCTCTTACAAAATGAATAAATTAAGCAAGATGGTAAGAACACTCAAAGTTCTATTAATATTTATATGTAGGCTTGCGCTAATCTCAACACTTTATTTCTTTACCTTTTATCCTTTCATCCTCTTAACATACTCTATTAAACACTGTTTTGTTAATTATTGATAACTGAAATATAACAAGTACACCTCTTTATAATGATGTTTTTCTAAAGGTTCCCAAATATTATTATTATTATTATTATTATCATTATTATTATTATTATTATTATTATTATTATTACTTGCTAAGCTATAACACTAGTTGGAAAAGCAGGATGCTATAAGCTTAAGCTCAGGGGCCCAAACAGGGAAAATAGCCCAGCGAGGAAAGGTAAAATGAAAAAATAGGATATTTCAAGAACAGTAACAACATTAAAATAAATATTTCCTATATAAACTATAAAAACTTTAAGAAAACAAGAAGAGAAATTAGATAGAATAGTGTGCCCGAGTGTACCCTCAAGCAAGAGAACTCTAACCCAAGATAGTGGAAGACCATGGTACAGAGGCTATGGCACTTCTCAAGACTAGGGAACAACGGTTTGATTTTGGAGAGTAATTCTCTTACAATAACTATTTACCATAGCTAATAAGTCTCTTCTACTCTTACCAAGAGGAAAGTAGCCACTGAACAATTACAGTGCTGTAGTTAACCCCTTGGGTGAAAAAGAATTGTTTGGTAATCTCAGTGTTGTCAGGTGTATGAAAACAGAGGAGAATCTGTAAAGAATAGGCCAGACTATTCGGTGTATGTGTGAGAAAAGGGAAAGTGAACCGTAACCAGAGAGAAGGATCCAATGAAGTACTGTCTGGCCAGTTAAAGGACCCCATAACTCTAGAGGTAGTATCTCAAGCAGAGTATAAAAGTTTAAAGGCCGCTCATGAATGGCAGAGGCAAAGGATAGTGACAAGAAACTAGCAGGACAATGCCCAAGCCCGATCTTCACCCAAGCTAAGACCAAGGAGGGCCAGACAATGGCTGCTGATAATTCAGCATGTGGATCTATATGCTCCCCATAACCCCACTGCTTAGTTCAAGAGGATAGTAAGGTTGCAGACACTACAAGAAACAATCGAGCTTGAGCGGGACTCGAACCCTAGTCCAGCAGATCACCAGGAAAGACATTTCCAGTAAGCCACCGGAACACGGAAATAAAGATGGATAAGTCCAGGATCTTCCAGACATAAAACTTTACTTCCAGCAATGTTATAACATGACAGGTTATTACTCTCGAAGACTTGACAACCAAAAAAAAAGAGCAATATTCACATCTTCATCAACTTCAAATAAGAAGTTTTTACTGGACCCTCAATGGAACCGGAACTAAAAACCTGTAATTCCTGGAAAATTTTCTTAGCTGGAATATTCTAATCAAGGGACATCTCTCTCTCTCTCTCTCTCTCTCTCTCTCTCTCTCTTTTCAATATAATTGTAATAATGATAGCGTGAAATTCATTAATCACGTTTTGGCCTTTAATAAAAAATCTCTCTCTCTCTCTCTCTCTCTCTCTCTCTCTCTCTCAATATAATTGTCATAATGATAGCGTGAAATCCATTAATCACGGTTTGGCCTTTAATAAAAAAAAACATTCTCTCTCTCTCTCTCTCTCTCTCTCTCTCTCTCTCTCTCTCCTGTGGCTTCTTGATAAGTACGTATAAGATCGTAATACGCTCCTCTTCATCAAAGTTTAATTAAATGCAATGAAGAGTTATGTTGTAAATCTCACTTATGAGGAAAGAACTCCCGTTGATTCGTTTCTAGACAATGAATCATGGCAGAAGAATTCCAATCGTCCTTTTAGACAGATAAATAGATAAACAAAAAGAATGAGAGTTGGAAAGATATGAGATGGACAGAAGAATGGGAGTTGGAGAGAGAAGAGCCCTATCATCAAGACAATTTTATTGAGAGAGAGAGAGAGAGAGAGAGAGAGAGAGAGAGAGAGCAATTCTTTTCATAAAAGGTCGATACGTGATATACAATTATATTGAAAGGGGAGAGAGAGAGAGAGAGAGAGAGAGAGAGAGAGAGAGAGCATTTCTTTTCATAAAAGGTCGATACGTGATATACTATTATATTGAAAGGAGAGAGAGAGAGAGAGAGAGAGAGAGAGAGAGAGAGCGTTTTTTCATTAGAGGCCGAAACATGATAGATAATTGTATTGGAGAGAGAGAGAGAGAGAGAGAGAGAGAGAGAGAGAGAATGTTTTTTTATTAAATTCCAAAACGTGATTAATTAATTTCATTCTATCATTATGACAATTATATTGAAAGGAGAGAGAGAGAGAGAGAGAGAGAGAGAGAGAGAGAGACTTTTTATCAAAGGTCAAATCGTTATTAATGAATTTCATTCTATCATTATGACAATTATATCGGAAGAGAGAGAGAGAGAGAGAGAGAGAGAGAGAGAGAGAGAGACACTTTTTATCAAAGGTCAAATCGTGATTAATGAATCTCTCCCTATCATTAGGACAATTATATTGAAAGGAGAGAGAGAGAGAGAGAGAGAGAGAGAGAGAGACACTTTTTATCAAAGGTCAAATCGTGATTAATGAATCTCTCCCTATCATTAGGACAATTATATTGAAAGGAGAGAGAGAGAGAGAGAGAGAGAGAGAGAGAGAGAGAGACACTTTTTATCAAAGGTCAAATCGTGATTAATGAATCTCTCCCTATCATTAGGACAATTATATTGAAAGGAGAGAGAGAGAGAGAGAGAGAGAGAGGAGAGAGAGAGAGACACTTTTTATCAAAGGTCAAATCGTGATTAATGAATCTCTCCCTATCATTAGGACAATTATATTGAAAGCGAACAAGATGGCTTAATCATTATCAAATTATTTCTAAATGTCCTAAATTATCCAAAGCTTCGCACAATTAATTTTTTCCCTCCACCTCCTTGACAATGACAAAGGGAAATTTAAGTAACATCTATTACCAGTTTGTAACAGTTACAGCATGTAACATTCCCTCGAGCATTATATTTTACCTTGAGTTACATCTGGCTGTGATTACCTCACTCTAAATTGATAAATAAAATCTAATGATCAAAGAATGCTCTGCTTAATCGGCCTTGATTTAAAGGCCGTTCATGAACGGCAAAAACAAAGGACAGTGGCAATTCCCTAGCTGGACAATGCCCAAGAGACTGACCATATATATAAATCAGCGCACAAGGGCCCCCCTCAGCACCCAAGCCAGGACCAGGAGGGGTCAGACAATGGCTGCTGATGACTCAGCAGGTAGGTATATGGGCTACGCCAAACCCCACAACCCCTTGCTCACAAGGATGGTGAGGTGCAGACACTAAAGAAACTATCGAGCTTGAGCAGGACTCGAACCTGGGTCGAGCAGGACTCGAACCTGGGTCTAACAGGACTGAAACCTGGGTCTAACAGGACTGAAACCTGGGTCGAGCAGGACTCGAACCTGGGTCGAGCAGGACTCGAACCTGGGTCGAGCAGGACTCGAACCTGGGTCGAGCAGGACTCGAACCTGGGTCGAGCAGGACTCGAACCTGGGGTCGAGCAGAACGCCAAGCTGGAACGTTTCCGTGAATGAGAGTTGAAGCCTAAAACTAATAATTTTACCAAAAAAATACCGTAATATTGAAACTAAAAGATAAAAATTCCTTTTCTCTATCATTTGGGTGTGGATGGGAATTTCCATATTCTCCACCACGCGCTACATTTTTCTTTCGTTGATTCAATTTGTCCTTTTTAGCTCTTTGATAAGGATGTGGAATCATGAATTGAATCCTAGGTTTTTCAAGGGTTTTTCCCAATCCTTGATTTCCCCTTCCCACAACGACCCTTTCTTAATATTAAGAGTAAAATAGATTTATTTCTATTGGCGAAGTCTTTTCTTATTTCAATATTTTATAGCATTGTATAGAAATTCTCTGTAATTTGATGCTTCTTCCTTTCTTTCTTTATATATACAGTATCTTAAATATATATATGTAGAAATATATATATATATATATATATATATATATTCTTTATATATACAGTATCTTATATGTGTATGTATGTGTAAATATATATATATATATATATATATATTCATTTACAGACAGATGATATATGTATCTAAATATAAAAGGACTTCAACTGAAAAGCTTTTAAAAGCTAAAGACGACTGTACTCGCATTTTGATGAATTATTATAATGGAATATTAAAATTTCAAAGCTCTTATAAAAATTAGATTACTAAAGTAAAAGTGCACCTACGATTCATCAAGAGAGTTACGTGCAAAGACCTACCTGGGGATTATGCCTAATTATCTTTACATAGTTATCATCAAGTAAATCTTTCACATATGTTTCTTTAATGTAATAGGTTTCTGAGTGCCATTTGTGGATGAGTTCATGGTGAGAGGGGTGGATGGAGATGGTTCGCACTCCCCAAGAGAAATTAATACACCAAACTTTCAACTGGGCTCCACAAGGTACTAGAAGAGTTAGAAGACCCAGGTCTACATGGCTGAGGACTATGAAACGTGAAGTAGGAGATGATAAATGGAGACGTACTGATTTAAAAACTCAAGATAGAGACGACAGGCGGAATCTAATCGAGGCCCTTTCCGTCAATAAGCATATGAGGAGATGATGATGACCTTTTTTTTATTCTTTTTTATATTCCACGTTTTTTATAGCTTACAATATTTAGACTTTTATCGGTAACGTTCAAAATGTTTATGGAAGCCTATATAATGAATTTTTTTTTTTTTTTTGATCTTTCAACGGCATTGGTAATAAACTTTTGTGCATGAACTTGAACTTAAACTATTGGCCACTGCTAAGCCTGTAGACTTCTGATATTCACATTATTTTTTAATATCAAATGTCTAATATTAATAGCATACTCGTTTTTTTTATTGTCAGTTTAACGGTTTTTTTCAAAATAAAATTTCAACTTTTCTAGCCAGAATTCATCAGAGAATAGTGAAAGCTTAAGTTTTATTCATGATGTGTATTTTCGTAATAAAAATAACAAACTCTCCTGAGGCTCGAATAATTATGTCTAAAAGAATATACAGATAATCTTATTTTATAAAGCATTATCATACCATTCTTTTGCAGGGGGAAAGCAACAGAAAAACGGTCTTTCATTACTTATGAATTTCCTATTCGGGATAATTACCCTACAAACTTATATAAGATTGTATCGAATATTAGGGGATTTTTCTTTACCAAGTGAAAATAATTATTCTATATCTGTTATAAGCTTCATTAGTAAACAGGTATAATATTATGATGAAACAATGAAAACTAATAAAACACCAGAATAATAAAAGTATTGATAATCATCGACTAAAATCCTACTTAAAAGTTAGTTCGATGCATAACATATTCGTAAAAAAACGTAGACTTCCCTTTACTAAAATAAAGAGAAAACTTATTTTAAAATACTAATAGTTTGGTACAGAGAGAGAGAGAGAGAGAGAGAGAGAGAGAGAGAGAGAGAGAGAGAGAGGATGATGTTTTTATGAATGTGATGAATCGAACTAACATTAAAGTAGTATTTGAATCGATGATTATTAATACTTTTGTTACTCTGGTGTTTATCACTACTAATAGTTTGGTACCGAGAGAGAGAGAGAGAGAGAGAGAGAGAGAGAGAGAGAGAGGATGATGTTTTTATGAATGTGATGAATCGAACTAACATTAAAGTAGTATTTGAATCGATGATTATTAATACTTTTGTTACTCTGGTGTTTATCACTACTAATAGTTTGGTACCGAGAGAGAGAGAGAGAGAGAGAGAGAGAGAGAGAGAGAGAGAGTGTTAAATTCACGAAGCTATATTTCATACACTTAAGTAAGCCTGAGATTCTGTGAAGCGCAGGATGGGCTAACATGGCCGCACTCTTACGTCATTTACATAAAACACCGGAATGCCATAATTCTCAGAGGATTTTGATAAATCAAGATATATGGGGAATTGCAATGCCACGAATATATAAGAATAGGAAGAAAGTCGAGGGTTTGAAGACATGAATATATAAGAATAAAAAGAAACTCGAGGGTTTGAAGACATGAATATATAAGAATAGAATTAAACTCGAGCCTTTGAAGTCACGAATATATAAGAATAGGAAGAAACTCGAGGGTTTGAGGACATGAATATATAAGAATTGAAAGAAACTGGCTGGTTTGAAGCCACGAATACACTCAGGGAGTCAGAAGTCACGAATAAATGGGAATTAGAAAGAAACTCGCAGGTTTTAAGCCACAAATATATGAGAATTTAAAAAAAAAGAAAAAAAACTGTAGGTTGAAGCCACGAATATATGAGAGTTAAAAGAATCTCGTTGGTTTGAATCCGCGAATACACGAGAATTGAAAGAAACTGGGGGATTTGAATCCGCAAATATATGAGAATTAAAAAGAAAAAAAAATTGTAGGATGAGGCCACGAATATATGAGAATTGAAAGAATCTCGGGATTTGAGTCCGTGAATATATGAGAATTAAAAGAAACTCAGGTATTTGAAAGAACGAATACAGAATTAAAAGAATCTCATACGTTTGAATCCACGAATATATAAGAATTGAAAGAAACTCAGGGATTTGAAACAACGAATATATGAGAATAGAAACAAAATCAAAGAATGGAAAAGGCTCTAAGGACAAGGAGACAGCAGTTGAAATAAACGACCAAACTGAGGCTGTTGGACATCTGATACGAAGGAAGACTTAACTTTATGACTGCGGTATTCAGCCTGAGGGTTTTGGAAGGCGGCGTTTAAGGAGGATGGGACGTCGAAAGGGATACACTTGCTAGATATAGTACCGTAGTATTATGGTACGTAAACATTTAAAGAACTTTCTTACCAATAAAAAGAAAATTTACTGAACGGAAGAGGGAGGATATTAAAGGAGTAATTAAGAAAACTTTCTTACCAATAGAAAGATAATTCAAAGAGGGAGGATATTAAAGGAGCAATTAAGAAAACTTTCTTACCAATAGAAAGATAATTTAAAGAGGGAGGATATTAAAGGAGCAATTAAGAAAACTTTCTTACCAATAAAAAGAAAATTTACTGAACAGAAGAGAGAGGACATTAAAGGAACAATTAAGAAAACTTTCTTACCAATAAAAAGAAAATTTACTGAACGGAATAGGGAGGATATTAGAGGAGTAATTAAGAAAACTTTCTTACCAATAAAAAGAAAATTTAAAGAGGGAGGATATTAAAGGAGCAATTAAGAAAACTTTTACCAATAAAAAAATTCAAGAGAGAGGATATCAAAAGGGCAATTAAGAAACAACTTTCTTACCAATAAAAATAAATTTTACTGAACGAAAAGGGATAATAATATAGGAATAATTAAGAAAACATTCTTACCAATAAAAAGAAAGTTCAATGAAGGAGGATATTAAACGAGCAATTACGAACATTTTCTTACCAATAAAAAGAAAATTTAAAGAGGGAGGATATTAAAGGAGCATTAAGAAAACTTTTTACCCATAAAATAAATTAAAGAGAGATGATATTAAAAGGGCAATTAAGAAAACTTTTTTTGCCAATAAAAAGAAAATTAACTTAACGCAAGAGGAAGGATATTAAAGGAGAAATTAAGAAGCAACTTTCTTACAAATAAAAAGAAAATTTAAAGAGGGAGAATATTAAAGCAGTAATTAAGTAAACTTTCTTATCAATAAAAAGAAATTTAATGAAGGAGGATATTAAAGGAGCAATTAAGAAGCAACTTTCTTACCAATACAAAGAAAATTCCTAGGAAAATGTTAAAAGAGCAATTAAGAAAACTTTCTTACCAATAAAAAGAAAATTTAAAGTCGGAGGATATTAAAGGACCAATTAATAAACATAGAGAAAATATTAGCCCTGTATAATGTCACCTATTTAAGACTGGATTTGGCTTCAGCCAAACATATTTTCCCTCAAAAGTACCAAGTAACAATGGGGCATTCTGTTCGTTACCAAATTTTGAAAGAACAAGGCAACTTGTCTTTGAAAGTATCTACTGTGAATAATGTTTTATAAATAGAAAAAGCTGTAAATTTTCCGTCTAGACTCTAGTGCATACATTATTTTCAGAACGAGTTTTGCTGTATTATTCCTTTTTGTTCAAATAGCGTGTTCATTTGGTCTATTCCTACACTATCGTAAAATTACAATATGCGTTGTCATAGTTTCTATTAGTAATCCCTCTCTCTCTCTCTCTCTCTCTCTCTCTCTCAATGCACTTTTCAGACGAAAGAGGTATTGAAATAGCCTACACATTGATCTTCGTGAGTGAATCCTGGCAAACTATAAACGTAGACTTTACAACCAACTTTCCGCTGACCT
>NC_090728.1:43942660-43944363 GCF_036898095.1 Palaemon carinicauda | reverse complement strand
TATATATATATATATATATATATATATATATATATATATATATATATATATGTATATATGTATATATATGTATGTATATATATATATATATATATATATATATATATATATATATATATATATATATATATATATATAAATATAAAGGTTTAGGGTACCCGACGTAACAAACCCTTAGTCTTAATGATTCGTATTTATTTTATAACTTTAGGAACCCGAAGTAACAAAACCTTCTTGATCCTATGATTCAAGATCTATTTTTAGTAACTGAATATGGAAAGGCTCCCGAGTGAATTATAACAGGCGAAGGCGTGAATGGGGAAAGGCGCTGATCATAAGAAAGTGAAGCGAAGCGTACAGAAGAGTCCATCGGTTGGTCAGCTTTAACCATTACCATACTTACCTGGGATGCAAAACTTGGGAATGGAAAATTACCTCCTCCTCCTCCTCCTCCTCCTTCTCCTCCTCCTCTCCTCCTCCTCCTTCTCCTCCTCCTCCACATGGACCTTTTTACATCTTACTTAGATCACGCCTGTCATATATTTCCCGCCTTTTCGTGTTTATTTTCTAGCTGAGTACAGACCTTTTTTTCCTGGATGGAAATGCACATAAAATATTTGCTTTTTGGTGATTGAATCACTTTGAGATTGGAGATCATAAAAAATCTCTTGAATTATTTTTAAATTCTTTATACTTTTCTATAAAACTTCGAAAGAATGACTTCCCTGGTCCTAGCGCCGGTCATAAGTCCTAATTTCATAATTCCTTCCAGAGGAAGAATCATATTGGGATAAATGCAAGACACTTCGTGTATGGAAGCGTAAATGTTCTCTAATTATAGAATTTCCCTAAAAGCTATTGTGCATATTGTTATTCAGTGGTTATCTGATTTGTATCAAGATTGTGAAAGGAAAAAAAAATATATATAAATCAATTTATACCCTTATTGTGCATAAGAACTTAAATTTTGAACTCTGTATATTTTGGGAAAACGTATGCAAAGAATATATAACGAAAACTAAATGAATCTAGTGTGAATACATTCTCTTACCTTTTATTTTTATTCGTTTATTTCATTTTAATTGTTACTTGGAATATTTAAGGTAGGAAATGTAAGAAAATTTTCAATTCCGTCACAATTTTACATCTCATTGAAAGACCAGAACTGGAGAAACTCGAGCACCTTTCAAAAAAGAAAAAAAATATTTGAACACCTTTCTTTTCTCTTCATTTTGGAGAAAAACCGAGAAATTAAAAGAGGAGGGAATATGTAAAGGGTTGTAATGTACTTACAAACGTGCGTGGAAAATTAATCTAATTTCTGGGGGTTTTAGGGCTTGTATCAATGAAATCCTGAATATTTCTGGAAGAAGAAAACTAGGATATAGGAAATCGTTAGTGAGCTAAAGATAAACACGTACCCCGTAACGTATAGATATCACCTCTCTCTTCTGGTGAATCTATTCTTAGCGCTACACAATTTTATCCTTCTGGAAGCCTTATAAACGTTATAGAGGCTGTCAGAGAAAGATCTAGCAGAGATTTTAGATTTTTTGAAACGTTTTAGAGGCTGTGCATTGAGTGCAAGTGGTGATGTAGCCAGTGATTTTAGCAGCCTTGAAACGTTCTAAACGTTGAAAAGACTATGCAGTAAGTTATGGCCTCCTTGGACCTTAAAGCTATAACAACAAAATACATATATG
>NC_090728.1:43927660-43940160 GCF_036898095.1 Palaemon carinicauda | reverse complement strand
TGTAGACCTGGGGTTGGTGAATCCCTTAATAGAGATCTAGCTAAAATTAGTGCATGGTGCAAGTTATGGGGTATGAAGTTGAATCCTAACAAAACTCAAAGTATGATTGTTAGTAGGTCAAGGACGGTGGCTCCTCAACATCCGGATCTCAGTATTGATAATGTTTCTTTAAATTTGTATGACTCTTTCAAAATTTTAGGTGTGATTCTCGACAGCAAATTTACTTTTGAGAAACATATAAGGTCTGTGTCTTCTTCAATTGCACAAAAAATTGGCTTATTGAGAAAGTCTTTTAAGATATTCGGTGATCAATCTATTCTGAAGAAGTGTTTTAATTCTTTTATTCTACCTTGTTTTGAGTATTGTTCTCCTGTCTGGTCTTCAGCTGCTGATTCTCATCTTAATTTGTTGGACAGAAACTTACGGTCTATTAAATTTCTTATTCCTGATCTAGATATTAATCTCTGGCACCGTCGTTCAATTAGTTCATTATGCATGTTGCATAAGATTTTTCATAACTCTGACCATCCTTTACATTCAGATCTCCCTGGACAATTCTATCCTGTTCGTAATACTAGGCTGGCAGTTAATTCTAATAGCCAGGCCTTTTCCATCATAAGACTCAATACTACGCAGTACTCTAGAAGTTTTATTCCAGCTGTTACCAAGTTGTGGAATGATCTTCCTAATCGGGTTGTTGAATCAGTAAAACTTCAAAAGTTCAAAGTTGGAGCAAATGCTTTTTTGTTGACCAGGCGGACATGAGTCATTTTATAGTTTATATATGACATATTTGTTTTTGACGTTGTTAATAGTTTATATATGACATATCTGTTATGACGTTGTTACTTTTTTTAAAATGATTTACTGTTAATTTGTTCTCTTCAGTTATTTATTTCCTTATTTCCTTTCCTCACTGGGCTATTTTTCCCTATTGGAGCCCCTGGGCTTATAGCATCTTGCTTTTCCAATTAGGGTTGTAGCTTGGATAGTAATAATAATAATAATAATAATAATTATGCGTAATAGTTATTTAAATTAAACACGCTCTCTTTTTTTCTATGCATTAAACTCGAGAGATATATTAATTATTTGTTCAACAATTAAAGAAACTCCCCTTACTCACCACCCCAAAAAATGTTGATATCCTGAAAGTGATAAATATATATATATATATATATATATATATATATATATATATATATATATATATATATATATATGTATGTATGTATATACTATATATATATACTATATATATATATATATTTACATATTTATATATATATGTATATAGATTTATGTATATATATATATATTTATATATATGTGTGTGTTTATATATGTATGAGAGAGAGAGAGAGAGAGAGAGAGAGAGAGAGAGAGAGAGAGAGAGAGAGAGAGAGAGAGAGAGAGAGTGAGAGAGAGAGCCTTATTGCCTTACCTTATTCTATGTTTGGGTTCCCCCAGGGCCCTCAGTGTGAGGCACCTCGTATATCCACCAGAGAGTTGCTAATGCGTCTTCCGGTGTATTTTACATCTTCCAGTCTTGGATGGTCTGGGATGCATCTTAGGTATTTATCGAGCTTATTCTTAAACACATCTACGCTCAGTCCTGATATGTTTCTTAGATGAGCTGGCAGCACATTAAATAGTCGCTGCATTATCGATGCTGGTGCGTAGTGGATTAATGTCCTGTGCGCCTTCCTTAGTTTTCCTGGTATAGTTTTGGGCACTATTAATCTACCTCGGCTTGCTCTTTCTGATATTTTTAGCTCCGTGATGTTTTCAGTAATTCCTTTGATTTGCTTCCATGCTTGTATTATCATGTAGCGTTCTCTTCTCCTTTCTAGACTTTATAGTTTTAAAAATTGCAGTCTTTCCCGGTAGTCAAGGTCCTTAACTTCTATTCTAGCAGTATAGGACCTTTTTACACTCTCTCTTTGTGCAATATTCTTTTGGTAGTGTGGGTACCATATCACATTGCAGTACTCGAGTGTACTACGCACATAAGTTTTGTAAAGCATAATCATGTGTTCAGCTTTTCTTGTTTAGAAGTGTCTGAATAACATTCCCATTTTTGCTTTACATTTAGCCAACAGTGTTGCTATTTGGTCGTTGCATAACATATTCCTATTTAACATTACACCAAGGTCTTTAATTGCTTCCTTGTTTGTGATTGTCTCATTATTAGGTCCCTTGTATGCATATACCATTCCTTCTCTGTTTCCATAGTTTATCGATTCGATTTTACCGGAGTTAAATACCATCCTATGTATCTCCGTCCATTCATATATTTTGTTTAGATCTCTTTGTAGTGAGTTCCTATCTTCATCACAAGTAATTTCTGTACTTATTCTTGTGTCATCGGGGGCAAACTTCTCTTTACGGAAGTTTTAACATCACACTCTATGTCTGAGATCATAATAACAAACAGCAGTACAGCTAATACCGTACCTTGTGGCACGCCAGATATTACCTGAGCTTCATCTGATTTCTCGTCATTTGCAACCACTATGTTTTATGTTTTGCAGAAATTCTTTTACCCATTTTCCTATCTTTCCCACAAAATTATGCTTTCTCATTTTTTTTTCTGTAATATATTATGGTCTACCTTGTCAAAAGCTTTTGCAAAATCTAGATAGATCACATCTGTGTCTTTTTCATTTATCATATTTTTGTATATGTTTTCATAGTGTGCTATCAGTTGGGTTTGTGTACTTTTTTTCTGGGCACAAAACCGTGTTGATCTATATTAAATAAATTATTTTTAACCACGTGATTCATTATTTTCTTTTTTATTACCCTTTCATACACATTCATAATATGTGGTGTTAGACTAACAGGTCTATAATTGCTTGCCTCTAGTCTTGATCCACTTTTGAAAATAGGGGTTATATAAGCTAATTTATGTTTAACATATATCTCGCTCATATCTACACTTTGTCTTAGCAGTATTGCAAGCGGCTTCGCGATAGTGTGTGCAGTTTTTTTTTTTTTTTTTATCAAAATCGCTGGAATTCCATCTAATCCGGCCGCCGATCCATTTTCAATTTCGCTTATAGCCTGCACAATATCTGCTTCATTAATATCTATATCTGTTAGATATTCAACATTTTCTTCTCTCATTTCTGTATCATTATTCTCATTCACAATTCTTGGCGTGAACTCACTCTTATATTTTTCTGCTAATATGTTGCATATTTCCTTTCTTTTTATTCGTTAACCGTCCTTCAATTCTTAGAGGGCCTATTTATAATCTCCCTTTATTCATCTTTGGTGGTTTTTTTTTTTTTTTTTTTTTTTTTTTTTTTTTTTTTTTTTTTTTTTTTGAAGTGTCCTTTCTTCTAAGTCCCTTTTTTATTTTCTTTCGATTGTATAATCTTTTGTTCTTCATTTTCTATATTACTTTTTATTTCCATCATTTTCCATACATTTTTTTCTTTTGCAAGATTTTTCTTCCACTTTCTAATTTTTGGAAATAAGATCCTCCTGTCTCTTGGTATGCATGTCTGATATTTATTGTTTTTTCCGGTACATATTTTTCAACAATTTTCTCCAGAGAGAGAGAGAGAGAGAGAGAGAGAGAGAGAGAGAGAGAGAGAGAGAGAGAGAGAGAGAGAGAGAGAGAGAGAGAGAGAGAGAGAGGGGGGGGGGCGGCTAAGAACCTCATTTAAAATAGTGGTAAAAATAAGATGACTTACACCTTCTGGAACACCTTATCAAAGTGTAAAATGCAAAAACTCGAGAAGACAATTGCACACAAACACACACACACGCGCATATATATATATATATATATATATATATATATATATATATATATATATATATATATACATAAAATTTTTGTGTGTATATACATACATATATATATATATATATATATATATTTATATATATATGTGTGTATATACATACATATATATATGTGTATATATACATACATACACACACACACACACATATATATATATATATATATATATATATATATATATATATATATATACACATACATACATACATACATGCGTTTATCTATACTTTTTGTGTATACTGGAGATAGTTTTTCTTTTGGTATTACGTTGAAGTATTGACATCAATATGCGCAACAGGGCAAAGTGACAATCTCATGTTTGTCAAGACCAATCAGATTTATATCTATATAGAGACTTTCTTTTCTATAAATATTGATATTATTTCGTATCCTTGAACAAATTTATGCCTTTGCATTGCTTCTGTTTGATGTATTGCAGATATTGTTACATCTTGGAAGTTTTTAGAAATACTAACATAGACAAGAGTGAAATGGGTGTTATAACTATTATCGTATATTACTAAGAATCTCACTAGTAAAAGATACACATTTAAGACATAAACAGATTCTTTTATATCTTTAGTAACGGGGTTTCCTTGTAATACTCTTAGTAGGACGATAGTGCTGTCAGTGCCCCTCTTTCAATCCACTGTATGCGTTACTTAGGCCCCTAACTGTTCTTGTTTTACACCCGTCTATTTCCCTCTTCAGTTCTTCCATCTTGCTATCCAACCTCTTTAACTTTTACTTCATAGTGTAACTACTAGGAACCCCCCACCCCCCCACTGTTGCAACTGGGTGATGAATGGCCTTACAGCCTCCAGCACCGGGCTAATTAGCTCAACAGCTCTTCTAGGAGAAGGACAGTCCAAAATCAAACCAGTGTTCTCTAGTCTTTGGTAGTGTCATAGCCTCTGTACCTTGGTCTACCACTGTCTTGGTTTAGAGTTCTCTTGCTTGAGGGTACACTCGGGCACGCTATTCTATCCAACTTTTTTTTCTCTTTTGTTAAAGTTTTTATAGTTTATATAGGAAATATTTATTTTAATGTTGTTGCTATTCGTAGAATATTTTATTTTTACTCTTTTTCTTTCCTCACTAAGCTATTTTCCCTGTTGGAGCCCTTGGGCTTATAACATCCTGCTTTTCCAACTAGGGTTGTAGCTTAGCAAGTAATAATAATAATAATAATAATAATAAATGCTTAAATCCAATGCCTAGCGAACTGGGCTTCTTGTCACACTTAAACTCGATAGTTTCTAGTAGTGTTTGCAACCTTACCATCCTTCTGAGCTAAGGAGGGGAGTTTTGGGGTCCTATAGGTCTACCTGTCTACTCATCAGCAGTCATTGCCTGGCCCTCCCTGATCCTGGCTTGAATGGAGACGGGGCTTGAGCGCTGATCACACGTAGAAGAGACTCTTTAGCTATGGTAAGCAGCTCTTCTAGGAGGACACTCCAAAATCAAACCATTGTTCTCTAGTCTTGGGTAGTACCATAGCCTCTGTACCATGGTCTTTCACTGTCTTGGGTTAGAGTTCTCTTGCTTGAGGGTACACTCGGGCGCACTATTTTGTGTTATTTCTCTTCCGCTTGTTTTGTTAAAGTTTTTATTGTTTATATAGAAGATATATACTGTATATATATATATATATATATATATATATATATATATATATATATATATATATATATATATATATATATATATATATGATGTTACTTTTCTTGAAATATTTTATTTTTCCTGTTTCCTTTCATCACTGGGCTATTTTCCCTGTTGGGGCCCCTAGGCTTATAGCATCCTGCTTTTCCAACTAGGGTTGTAGCTTAGCATGTAATAATAATAATAATAATAATAATAATAATAATAATAATAATATATGATCAGTCTCTTGGTCATTTTCACTGTCCTCTGCCTCTCTCTCTGCCATTCATGAGTGGCCTTTAAACCTTTAAAACTAAAATCCTCATTCATACCTTTGTTAAATAATAGTCGATAGTAAGTGGAACTGTACAAAGAGAGACTGGCTGGTGATAGGACACAGGTAAAGAAAATTGGAGCAATCGTTCTCTTACCCCAACGAGACCCCTCAACTCCCCTCTTCAGTCGACAACCTTTTGGCTGAAGAGATCCGTTGAACGGAAGGATGAAAGCTTTCAGTTTCCAAATCGTATTTGTTGAAACCTGACCTATATTTAGACTGGCTTACGTTTTTATATTACTATCAAGGGTGGTCTTTTTTTATTCTGATTTTTTATGTGAGGTAGTAGCATTTTATTAATGAAAAATGTGTGTATCAACTTTCACAAAATGGTTAAAAATCAGTGATGAATGTGTTTTTTTAATTTCCATGATTATTTTCAATTTTCTGTTATTGAGAATGACTCAGGGTCGGTCGTCAGTGAGCATTTATTCGTTTTTCAAATCGTTAGATTTTATGTACTTGAATGGAAACCCTTTTTTTTTTTTAAGTTTAGTTTGGCGTACGTTAGAAGGGAAAATTTTTGACATCATACCTATATCAGTTGCGGTTTATAAATTAAATTTCGTTTATCAGTTATGAAGTAAAAGATATGGGGCATTTGTCTATTTTCTCTACCGTAATTATAGTATTAATTATTACTATTAAGATTATTATTATTATTCAGAGCTGTGCTTTTTCCCATCTTACTGGGTTTCATGGTAAATGAAAACATATAAAGGGTCCGTGGTTAGTTCATTTATACCTGCTGTATTTTTTAATTAATTAGGGTTTCCAAATATTATTCACTATCTCTAGAAATAATTTGCTTCACCTGGAAGTCAAAGGTTTGTCTTACTCCTGTCTTTAAAAGGGCATGTGAAGGTAAATCGTAGGTCTGAAGTTAAGGAAGGCTTACCCTTATACCGTTCCTGTCTTATAGCCCAGCGGCATAGTAAGAAATATGAAACCAATTGTTCAAATTGTTCTAAAAGCACCAAAATTGGCACACATGTGGATTAATACATTCTGAACAATTTTGGATATGGAGGCATTCAAGATTCTCCCCGTAGCACATTTGGCGGCCATTTTTCAAAATGGCCGCTATTTACCGTTAGCGTCATTGAATATGTACCATAATTTGTCTTTTTGTGGATGCTAAAGGGGATAAGTGTGCTAGAGGTGATAAGTATTGTACAATTACACATACTTCTGTGCTTACCAAATAATTTGGCTACCATTTCACAAGAAAATGAATTTTACTTTGCAGCGGCAGCGTTGGTGGCAGTGACGGCGGCTGCAGTAATAGTATAGTGTTGATAGTCATGGTGCTTGTAGTAGTAACTTGTGGTAACATGGTGGTGTTTTGTGTCTTTGCAGGTGAGGCAGCAGCAGCACCACCTGACATCAGAGACGCGTTGTTCCAGACTGCAGCCATGGCAAAGAAGTTCCAACTGGTCGATACTTTTGAGCAACGTACTCCCACAACACCTCCTGAGACAAACTGGAAGCTGTGTCTTGTATGTCAAGAGGAGACAACAGAGTCACTTGTCTGCCCAGTACTGTCTAAACGCCGAGACCCTGGGAGTGGATACACGACAATGGCTGCAAACTTGGTCAAATTTGATGAACTCGGAGAACTGCCAAGAACTGTTCAGTTACAGAGACTAGATGAAGGACAAGGTGTTGAGGCGACAATGGTTGCCCACCAGGCCAAGTGGCATAAAACATGTATGCTCAAATACAATAACACAATGCTACGAAGAGCAGAGAAGAGACGCATCGCAAGCAGCTCAGCATTTGATAGTACTGACAATGTCCAGGCCAAGCGCGCCAGAACACACTCTTCAGAAGCCACTACCAGCGGCACCTCCTGCTTTTTCTGTGGAAAGTCTGGCACAGAGACCCTACATGAAGTAACAACCTTCCAGGTGGACACACGCGTACGGAAGTGTGCAGCGCAAGTTGGGGGCAATGAACTCATAGCCAGGCTCAGCATGGGTGATATGGTGGCTCTGGAGGCCAAGTACCATTCCAAGTGTTTGTTGGCTCTTTACTATCGTGCAAAGACCACTGTAGAAGCCGAGCAGAAAACTGACCATGAAGGTGTAATGTCAAGAATCGTACTGGCTGAACTGGTCCTGTATATCGAGGAAACCCACCTAGAAGAGGGCACCACCCCAGTCTTCAGACTCGCAGAACTTGTAAAGCTATACACAACAAGAATGGAACAGCTCGGGGTTGTTTTGTGCCAGAAAGTTAATAGCACAAGGCTGAAAGAGCGCCTGTTAGCCCAGATACCAGGCCTGAGATCCCACAGCAAAGGCCGAGATGTTTTACTAGCGTTTGATGAAGACATTGGTGAAGCGCTAGGCAAAGCCTGCGAGCAAGACTGTGACACTGAGGCAGTTCACCTTGCGCGTGCTGCACAGATAGTTCGTCGATATATGTTTGAAGACACTTACCAATTCCGTGGATCATTCCCGGGCGGCTGTCAGGAGGACTCTGTGCCAAACGTACTAGTTGCAATGGTAAATATGGTGCTGGATGGCCCCACCATCAAGAATCAAAGCCATTCCTCTTCAACACAAGCAGCTCTTTCCATTGCGCAGCTTCTCAAGTTCAACAGTGTCAAGCAAAGTCGGAAGCAGGGAGCAACCAAGACACAGGAGCCTCCAGCTGTCAGACACAGTACGTCTCAAGAAACTCCTCTTCCAACCTATGTTGGGCTGATGCTGTATGCTGAAACACGCAAGAGAGGACTTGTGGACAAGCTCTTCTCTCTGGGCCTAAGCATCTCATATGACAGAGTCCTACGTCTTTCTGCCCAGATGGGAAACAGCGTGTGTCAGCTGTACCGCATAGAGGAAGTGGTCTGCCCGCCTACCCTGCGTAGCAATGTGTTCACAACTGCGGCTGTGGACAACATTGACCACAACCCAAGTGCCACCACAGCCAAGAATTCATTCCATGGAACAGGAATCTCGCTTTTTCAACACCCAACGTGTGCAGATGAGGGAGTGGATCGTAGCATTGCTCTCACTGGGCGTGATACTGGATCAAAGACGGTTGAGCCTCTACCAGAATATTACACGGATGTACGTCCTGTTGCTTCTTCTGTCAAAGGGCAAATGATCCCAGCTACTTCTGTGACCTCTCTTAGACGCCACAACTGTGAGCAGCACATAGAAGATGAGTATATGTGGCTGGAGAACACGAGAAGTGTTCTCAAAGATGATGTTGAGGCCTGTGAAAACACATCATGGGCTGCATACCATGCAAGGCACCAAGATCCAAAGCAACCAGTCATCACACCAACGTCCCTGCTTCCCTTGTTCCAGGAGAGTGCTCACACTGTGGCAATGATCAGACACTCTATTGATGTAGTCAGGAGTGCAGTTAAACATCTCAACCCAGGCCAAACTCCAGTTCTGACTTGCGACCAGCCACTATTCACTCTAGCAAAACAGATCCAGTGGAAGTGGCCAAACACATATGGAGAAGACCAACTGGTGGTGATGTTTGGGGGGTTGCATATTGAGATGACGGCACTGAAGACCCTGGGTGACTGGTTGCAGGGAAGTGGGTGGACCCAAGCACTGGTACAAGCAGAGATCACAACTGAAGGAATAGCAGACTCATTTCTTCGAGCAGCTCACGTCACACGCACCAGAAGAGCACACCAAGTCACAGCGGCTGCGTTGTATAATCTCCAACGGCGTGCCTATGACAAGTACAGCACCACCAATACAGAAGATGATGAGCACCCTGAAAGCTTCGAAGACTGGTGCAGTCAGAGAGAACAGAGTTATCCGCAGTTTCAGTACTGGTCAACAGTCTTGGCACTGGAGCTGTCCACTCTGATCTATGTGCGATCTCTGAGAGAAGCCAATTTTAGCATGTACGTGGATGCTCTGACAGAACTGGCTCCGTGGTTCTTCGCACTAGACCACACGAACTATGCCCGATGGATACCAGTGCATCTACGGGACATGGCAGAACTGGCAAACAAACATCCAGACGTCTTCACAGAGTTTAGCAAGGGACACTTCACAGTCCAGAAGACCAAGAGGATCTTTTCAGCAATCCCTCTTGACCAAGGACATGAGCAGAACAACGCGTATGTCAAGGGTGATGGAGGAGCCATCGGCCTCACAGACAATCCAACTGCACTGAGGCGCTGGATGGTTGCCGGACCGGAGGTTGCTAGAGTGATTGTGGAATTTGACGACTTCAATCTGCATCCACACGATCAAGAGGAGACACGTCACCACGAAGAGACACCAAGTGTGCAGAACACTTTTGCCAGAGATGTGCGCTCACTCGTGGCCGTCATTGAAGAGCTGGGCAACCCTTTCGAGGAGGACAGTCAGGACTTGCTGGTGCTCGACACAAAGGAGATCGCAGACCCTGCAGTCATAGAAACAGTCCGTAACGCCAAGCAGATTGGCCAAGACCAGTTTGAAGCATTCTCAAAGGAATGCATCGTGGACAGAACCAAGTCCATTGAGGTGGCAATCCACCGGAACAAGCTACCACTGTTTGCGACCAAGAGAGGACCCAATATACCCAAAGGAAAAGAACAGGTCAAATCTCTGAAGAATGATGTTGCGCTCTTCGCACGATTATATATCGGCTGCCAGACCCGTGATGGGAATCTAGAAGAGTTCTTCAGGCATGAAAATCAGCAATGCCCTCCAGCTTTATCTGACGGAGGGAGACTGTACCTAGGGAGCAAGAGTGACTTGCTGGTGTGCCTTGAAGGCCATGCTGAGCCTCAGTTTGAAGCTCCTACTGTCACTGCTGTTGTCCTCGATGGAGCAGTAATCGTACAGATGTTGAAGCCGGGTACTGCCAACACGTTCGAGGAATATGCACAGCAAGTGTTCATCCCATACGTTGTACAACGTTTCCAACATGTATCACGTCTTGACCTTGTGTGGGACAGCTACAGAGCAGATTCCCTGAAGGCATCAACCAGAGAACAGCGTGGAAAGGGAGTACGTCGGCGTGTTGTCGACTCAGCAGTCATACCAGGAAATTGGCAAAGTTTCCTGCGAGTTGATAGCAACAAAGTGGAGCTCTTCAGCTACCTCTCCACCATGCTTGCAGAGTCCTTTCAAGAAGAAGGCAAGGAACTGGTCGTCACGGATGGGGAGCAGGTGATCTGTGTTCCACAGCAAGAGGATGTCAACTCACTCGCACCATGCAACCAAGAAGAGGCAGACACCCGCATGATGCTACATGTAGCACATGCTGCACAACATGGTCACCACCAGATACAGGTTCGAACAGTAGACAGTGACGTCGTGGTCCTAGCAGTGATGGTAGTCCAGAAACTACCAGCTGGAGACGAACTCTGGGTAGCCTTTGGGACAGGCAAGAACTACCGCTACATTGCAGCCCATGAAATAGCTTCCTCCCTTGGTCCAGAGAAGGCATGTGCTCTTCCAATGTTTCATGCCATCACAGGGTGTGATACTGTGTCAGCCTTCGTCGGACATGGGAAGAAATCTGCCTGGGCAACATGGAACACGCTGCCAGAACTCACTGATGCCCTGCTGAGTCTGGCAAATGCACCCACAAGCATCCAAGAGGATACAATGCATGTCATCGAGAGGTTTGTCATACTCCTGTATGACCGCACAAGCAAATGCAAGGACGTCAACAAGGCGAGAAAGCAGCTCTTTGCAAAGACGAACTCTGTTCAGAACATCCCGCCAACCTACGCTGCTCTGGAGCAGCATGTGAAGAGATCTGCCCTTCAGGGTGGTCATGTCTGGGGCCAGGCATTGGTACCAACGCCCGTGCTCCCTCCACCAACAGACTGGGGCTGGCATCGGAGTGATGATGGGCTCTACACACCACTCTGGACCACACTCCCTGAGGCATCCAAGGCCTGCTATGAGCTGGTGTCTTGCGGATGCAAGAAAGGCTGCAAAAACCGCTGCAAGTGCAAGAACGCTTCACTGCAATGCACTGGTCTATGTTTCTGTGAAGGCGAATGCCAGTAGATTGGGACAGAAAACTTGCTAACCAACATTATGATCTGTAGACATTCATAATTCTGGTGACCAGATTTGAAAAGTTCGGAATCATAATTAACATAGTGTGGCAAAATCTACGTTATTGTATTACATGTATGTACTGCAGGATTACACAAGTACTGTGCCTAGAGACTGGGCTTTTGGTCGACTATATAACTACAATCTGACCATACTGTAAACTTCCCGTACTCTGTGTATTATTTTGACTAGCAATTTTGCCAGCAATTTGAAATAAAAAAGCAACTTGAGCAATTAAAGTGTGTTCCTGAAATCAGGTACTGGTTATTAGAGGTATTATGTCATTGAGTATTGAAATCTTCATCAAATGTCCACTTTTTCCACAAAATGGCGGCCAGTTTGGGGGCCATTTTTGAGAAGATTCATCTAAATATCTGTTAAACATTTATTGATGTTAATTCTGATGTAAAAAAAGGGAATTTTGGCCCATCTAGCACCAAACTAACGACACATAATGAAGTCTATGTAATGACGCTAATGTTAAATGGCGGCCATTTTGAACAATGGCCGCCATATCTTCCTAAGGGCTAATCTTGAATGCCTCCATATCCAAAAATGTTTAGAATATTTTAATCTACATGTGTGCCAATTTTGGTGCTTTTAGACCAATTTGAACAATTGGTCTGCTATGCCGCTGTACTATTATGCAAAA
>NC_090728.1:43917660-43922660 GCF_036898095.1 Palaemon carinicauda | reverse complement strand
TTGATGTTACTATTCTCTCCCTTTTGGCTGTTCCATTATAAATCTCCAGTCCTTTTACGCTTACCATTTTGTCCTCTCCTTTACAAGTCTCGTCTACCCAGTGTAAGAAAAGCAAATGGTCAAAATGATCTTTTTTTTTTCTCTCTCTCTCTCTCTCTCTCTCCTCTCTCTCTCTCTCTCTCCTCTCTCTCTCTCTCTCTCTCTCTCTCTCTCTCTCTCTGCCCATTCCCTTGGATGCACAGCATGTCTTTTCATTTTGCCTTGTTGCGCGAAGAAAAGAGTAATTCCACCGAAAAGTCGTTTGCAATTAAGACTTTTTTCCCTCGAATGTTTCGGCTGTTTTGTGGTATTGTTCTGGGTTGCTCTTTGGTGAAGCCAATTTGTGGTTCTCCTTTAGACCTACTATAAAGAAAGAAGGAATAGAATGTCCACAAAAAGTATATGAATTATTGTTTTTCAGTAACTAAAAATCAAAATCAAGATGTTTAATTTTGCAAATTGTTAACTTAGATAGTTTATATAAAAGTGTTATCGTTTATTGTAATCATACTGGAAATATTGTGATTGTAAAAAACGTAATTCAACTTTTTGAATAAAATGATATTAAAAGAAAAATTCTGATGACGTAAATGGTTTAGGGAGGAGTATTTTCCTGTCTTTGTACTCTCAAATATACAATAGAATCTCTATAGTAGTTTTCAGGATTTGATACACTAAATATTTTTTCGTGTAATATTAATTCAATAGCCATTTATCTGTCTTTCGTTTAGACTGACCAACATATGCACACACACATACATATGTGTGTATGTAAAGCTACACACACACACAGACACACGCATATATATATATATATATATGTATGTATATATATACATATATATATATATATACTTATATATACAGTATATATATATATATATATATATATATATATATATATATATATGTAAATATATATATATATATATATATATATATAGAGAGAGAGAGAGAGAGAGAGAGAGAGAGAGAGAGATACATACTTAAAATTACACACACACATATATATATATATATGTGTATATATGTATATGTATATGTGTGTATATATATATATATATATATATATATATATATATATATATATATATATATATGTATGTATGTGTGTGTGTATAATGTAATGTATAATTCATATTTTTTTCACTAACACTAGTGATTTTCATTTATTCAAATACGCTACAAACTGTGTACCTTTTGATATAGAATTTACTCTACCACAGGATCACAGACCCCTTAGGAAATCTTTATTTGATAAGGACTTTTGCCCGGGCAAGGATTCGAACGTTAGCTCCCAGTAGAAATAAAGAGTATAAGTAGCTACTTAACATTCAACTCCCTCCCCCCCAAAAAAGGAGGAAGGAGACAAATCAAGATAAAATGATAATACTTTATAGCATAGGTGATAATCATAACAACATTTTGCGAATGAAATATAGATGCTGGTGCATTAGCATACCCAGACACTGGCTCCTCTTAAGTGTCGGTCTCCCTTTAGCACGAGAGCAGTTATGTCAAGTGATATTAGTTTCCCCAACGATTATGATATCGAGAGACTAGATGGAGTATAATGGTATATATTAGGTCAGATAGGACAAAGCATAATTGCAATTAGGTAAACCGAATAATAGAAATAATTTTCTACAATGGGAATTTGATGTGAATTTCATATAAATTATTTAAACAGATGTAGATTAAATATGTAAATTAAAAACCACAAGGGCATTTAATATCCAATTATACCGTAGGGAATATATATCCACTGGAAATTCGTTCATGATTAATGCTTATATCTCTCTTGACTGCTCCGTTGATAAGAGTCACAGGTAGATTTCCATATTAAATGCCATTGTTGTTGATATTCAAATCTATTAGCTCACGAGTGTTAGTGATAAATAGTCATAGATTAAACATAACTTTGGGTATTAGCAATACATCAACAGCAATGCAATATTAGGTGTATCTAATAAAGTCTAGATATTGAAAATCTCGATAAAAGATCTTTTATAACTGTTATGGAAATGATTATCTTACTGATAATTATATCTGAAATTAATGAATGGTGCTATGTGCTAAAATATTATTATTATTACTTGCTAAGCTATAACCCTAGTTGGAAAAACATAATGCTATAAGCCCGAGGGCTCCAACAGGGAAAATAGCCCAGTGAGGAAAGGAAATAAGGAAACTACAAGGAAAGTAATAGAAAATTAAAGTAAAATATTTTATGAAAAGTAACAACATCAAGATAAATATTTCATATGTAAACTATAAACACTTAAAAAAGAGGAAGAGAAATAAGATAGAATAGTGTGTCCGAGTGTACCTTCAAGCAAGAGAACTCTATCCCAAGACAGTGGTTTGATTTTGGAGTGTCCTTCTTCTAGAAGAGATGCTTACCATAGCTAAAGAGTCTCATCTATCCTTACCAAGAGGAAAGTAGCCACTGAACAATAACATTGCAGTAGTTTACCCCTGGAGCGAGGAAGAATTGTTTGGTAATCTCAGTGTTGCCAGGTGTATGAGGACAGAGTAGAAAATGTAAAGAATAGGCCAGACTATTCGGCCTTTGTGTAGGAAAAATGAAAATGAGCCGTAACCAGAGAGAAGGATCCAATGTAGTACTGTGTGACCAGTCAAAGAACCCAATAACTCTCTAGTGGTAGTATCTCAACGGGTGGCTGGTGCCCTGGCCATTTAGAAAGAATGGGAGAAGGTAGAATGGCAGAAATGGGAAAAGAAGGTGCTTTTATGTATAGAAAGTGCGAATCTACTAGCAAGATAGGGATGAATTTTGCAAAATTTTACAAAGTGACCTAGATTTATATGACTATCCCTTAATCAACAGGGAAAAGTAGCCCAGTGAGGAAATGAAACAAGGAAATAAATAAACTACAAGAGAAGAAATGAACAATTAAAATATTCCAACCACTGTAACAGCATTAAAGTATGTCCTTCATATATAAACTATAAAAACTTAAAAAAAACGCGAAGATAAATAAGATAGAATAGTGTGCCGAGTGTAGCAAGAAAATCCTTAATTCATTGTTAGTGGCATGGTTTTAGTTTTGTACAGTTACTAATTTATTCGTGGATTGCCTTGTTTATTCTTCTTCACTATACTTCCAGAGTATCGATATGCGACGTTCAACCATATGACAGTTTAATAAGTTTAATAGTTATCAATATCATCTAGACACGAAATAAAAAAAATGGCAATGAAATCTGGTCTTATATTTCATCTTGAAGATTTCAATTCGTCGTCTTTGTTTTAAGTTATACTAAGAATGTTATTGATAAGATATTATCGGAATTATCTTAGTGATAGAAAGAGGTTTCCTTGTTTGAGAATTTGTCTCTAACTGGGTAAGAATAGCATTGGTACTTTAAAATGTGGTAAATATGTTCAGTCACCCATGCCTATATATACTTATAACCGTATGTTTTTTTTTTTTTTTTTTTTTTTTTTTTTTTTTTTTTTTTTTTTCAAGAAATGGGTTGGCTATTGTATGTATATTATTTGAAATTTTCTAATATCTTAAAAACTAGCTTAGAGCCTTACTTACGAATAATACTAATAGTTGAAACTTACAAAATTTATCCAAGCGTATTACTTTCCGGTTTTTAGCAATTGTATGTTTACACATCCAGTAAACACACATCGATGTGTGTGTATATATATATATATATATATATATATATATATATATATATATATATATATATATATGTGTGTGTGTGTGTGTGTGTGTTTATATATTCGGTATCCGTTCCCCCACACAGACGCGTAGACACTCACATAATATACATACATACAGTAATGCATACTTACAAAAAAGCGTATAGCCTTGTAAAGTTGTTGCCTCTTAAGGCTACTGAAGTGACCTTCTTTGAGGTAACTGGAGAGGAATTTGAAGTGGCCTGTTGAGAAGAGGTCGATATACTCGGTGTAGAATTGAGCTTGGGAAAGTGGAAGAGGAGAGAGAGACACTAACCAGAGAGCTTTTCTCTAAGCTTAGCTCAGTTTCCTTTCAAAGTTTCTTGGCTATAATTCGTGTTTTCTTTCACTCGTTATAATTTCAATAGACGGAAGGAAATTGTGGCGTTTTAACAAGACGGTTGTAACGAGTTTCTTTATATACGAAACTTACTTCTTTTAAAGGTTTAAAGGGCACTCATGAATGCCAGATGCAAGGTTTTGGTGGCATTGCCCTAGCTAGGAGGACAATGCCCTAGAGACCGACCGGATATAGGCTACATAATGATCAGCACCCAAGCCCCCTCTCTCCACCCAAGCTGAGACCAGGGAGGACCAGACAATGGCTGCTGATGACTCAGCATGTAGACCTATAGGCTCTTGCAAACTCTCCATCCTTAGGTCACAAGGATGGTGATGTTGCAGACCCTAAAAGAAACTATGGATATTGAGCGGTACTTGAACCCCACTCCGGCAGAACGCCAGGCAGCGACGTTTTCAATAGGCCACCACAACCCCGTTGACTAGAATCCCCTTGAAAGAAAATCAGAGTAGCATACAAGAAATTCCACAGCCTCTTAGCTAGTACATAAGTAAACACACTGTTCTTGCATACGCATGGACGGCAGATCGAGTCCTGCCTTGGCCGGTAAGTTTGTTATTTACTGCTGTGAGTGGTTAGACCTGGCCGGCTGACGTTCTGATGAGTATCTCTTCAGAGATAATTGGAACTGAAACCCTTGACCTGTACCCTATCATGCTAGGAAACTCCCAATTATAGAAGAGACAACCTCTCCAATTTAATTTTGGGATGGTCCTGGCCTACTTTATAACGATGTAAGGAGCTTTGCAATATGACCATTTCTACTCTCCGAAAGCTGATGGAATTTGTTTTCATCTGAAGATTGAGTTGTTTGTTGGTATATCGGAAAATTATCGGGAGAAAGTGAGGGAAACCAACATGTAATAATCCTTTATTTAT
>NC_090728.1:43867027-43912160 GCF_036898095.1 Palaemon carinicauda | reverse complement strand
GGGTGGTGAACAATGAGGCAACTTTTGCAATTACAATTAATCTCGCATAAAATAGAGGACTTTTTAACCTAGAAAATATTCGCCCGAGTGTCTTACCTACAGAATAATCCATTTCGGTAATTTCTCAGAAAATGGGGGAAATATTATGTGATATTTTACCACAAAAGAAACGAGAGAAGAGCTATTTGCTTTTTAAAAATGTTTGTTCAAATATTCTTATAAGCAATGCTTACTTTGTAGTCGGAGATTGAAAACAAAATCAGTTAGTATAATGAATGAGTAAAATACGTCTAATATGTGCCCCAGAGAGAGAGAGAGAGAGAGAGAGAGAGAGAGAGAGAGAGAGAGAGAGAGAGAGAGAGAGAGGAGAGAGAGAGAGAATATGCAAAGTCACCTAATAAAAAAAAAAAAAACTTTTCATTGACAAAATATTTTTTTCATTCGCCTAAAACATGTGTCGTAATTTTACATATTATCCCCTTACTAATTTTTGGAAAAAAAAGAAGGCTATGACATCATAACGTTTTATCACAATCATCTCTTGCCATTACTAATTATGTGTTTAATCACTAAAATCCTAATATAACGCTGATAAGACTTTTTGGATAGTGTATAAATATCTATAACATTCAACGTTATGTATTCTAACCAGGAGAAAGAGCAAGCTTTTTAACAGGAAATGGAAGGCATGAACCATGTGCTTCCTCCAATATTTTGCAACGGACATTCTAAATCTGGGATTAACGAAAAAAAAAGAATATGCAATTTTGCAATTTTATTCTTTATATATATATATATATATATATATATATATATATATATACATATCTATACATACTGAAATTATACATATATAAATACATATGTATATGTATATGTATATATATATATAATATATATATATATATATATATATATATACACACACATATATATATATATATATATATACACACATATATATATATATATATACACACACACACACACACACAGATGCGTGTATAAATATTACATTATACATATAGATACACACACACACCACACACACAATTTTATATATATATATATATATATATATATATATATATATATATATATACGCACACGTATACATACATACATATATATAATATTTATATATATACATACATACATTATATATATATATATATATATATATATATATATATATATATATTCAGCATGGTGTTTTCTCAGCAAGTTTTCAAGGCAAGGTTGCCAGCTCCGAGCTCTTTTTGGACAAGCCACGGTTACAATGACTCCCCAGCCAGAGTACTTCGCCAAGGTACGCATTGTGGAGTCTCTCTATTTGAGTTTATAGGTCGTATTTCAGTGAATTCTATCAAACCTGAGCAGGGTCTCATCTCTGGTCCACGCAATGGAAATTACAGTTAACCAGTAACTATTAACTCATATGTGAGAGAGAGAGAGAGAGAGAGAGAGAGAGAGGAGAGAGAGAGAGAGAGAGAGAGAGAGAGGAGAGAGAGAATCATATATATAGCAGACTACACTTTCAAGTACTGTATATAACCCTCAAATTACCCAAGTTACTTTCCATGTATTACAACTTAAAATCAATGTCAAGCAGTTCTTCACAGAGTGATTTTGTTTTCATGCGTTTTAGATAATTTTCAACAAAATATTTGTTTCATTAATAATCTTCCAATCGTTTATAAAACGTGATTTATATTTTGGGGAAAATTTGGCAACCCAGCATTTAATCCCATAAGCTGAACATAAATCTTTAGGCCATGATTGGACTCGCCAGGAGGGATTACATTGGTATAAAAACGCTACGATATTTTGGGCAATTTTGCATTGCCTTTTTATTAAATTGGAATAGAAGTCTCGACGGAATGAAATCAAACTTAATTCCTCTCCAAGACTTTGTCTGCATATATCATATGGTTATAAGATTTTGATTTGCTCCAACATTGCGTTGTTATTCCTTTGTTTCATCCGAAATATCAGTTGAGCAATCTGACACGCTGTGATTATTATCATTATTATTATTATTATTATTATTATTATTATTATTATTCATAGCGAAGCTACCACTCTAGTTGGAAAAGCAGGATGTTATAATCTATCGTTTTATAATGGTACTCTACTATAAGCTTAAGTTATTGTGGCCTGATTGGTAACGTCTCTGCCTGGTGTTTGCCAGTCGGGGGTTCGAGTCTCTCTCAGTCTCGTTAGTGCCATTAGTGTCTGCAACCTTACCATCTTTGCGAGCTTAAGGTTGGGGGGGGGGGGGTTTGGGGGGGGGGTTGGGTGGGGAGCCTATAGGTCTAGCTGTTGAGTCATCAGCAGCCATTTACCTGGCCCTTCCTGGTCCTAGCTTGGGTGGAGAGGGGGCTTGGGCGCTGATCATATAAAATATGGTCAGTCTCTAGGGCATTGTCCTGTTTGCTAGGGCAATGTCACTGTCCCTTGCCTCTGCCATTTATGAGCAACCTTTAAACATTTAGACCTTTACACAGGGAAAAATAGCCCATTGAGAAATGGAAATAAAGAAATAAATAAACTACAAGAGAAGAAAAGAACAACTAAAATAAAATATTTCAAAAACAGTAACAGCATTTAAATAAATCTTTCACATACAGTAGAAACTATAAAAACTTAAAAAAAAAAAAAAAAACGAGGAAAATAGAAATAAGATGTAGTAGTGTGCCAGAGTCATTGCCATAATAATCGGGGCACGATCATGACACATACGATAATGGAATAATGTTTTACACCTTTTCCCCTCCATTCCCTTTATGACTCTCCGAGCGTGTCAGTCACTTTGGCCTGTCCTGATGCAATTAATCTGATTATCGAATGTCACCAGGTGAAGTTCGTCGCCTGTTCTAACACACACACCCCCCCCCCCCCCCCTCACCCCCGTCCCCAGCATTGTCGAAAACTGTTAAATGAAAGTTTATTCGTGAAAAGACTCCACCTTCACCAAACATATGGCTGCTATATAATTTGAGTACCTTAAAACCGATTTATAGGTAGTAGGTTGGCCTGGGCAGCAGCCGCCCGTTGAGATACTACCGCTAGAGAGTTATGGGGCGGGGTCCTTTGACTGGCCAGACAGTACTACATAGGACCCTTCTCTCTGGTTACGGTTCAGTTTCCTTTGCCTACATAGACACCGAATATCTGGCCTATTCTTTACAGATTCTCCTCTGTCCTCATACACCTGACAACATTGAGATTGCCAAACAATTCTTCTTCACCCAAGGGGTTAACTACTGCACTGTAATTGTTCAGTGGCTACTTTCCTCTTGGTAAGGGTAGAAGAGACTTTTAGCTAGGTAAGCAGCTCTTCTAGGAGGAGGATACTACAAAGGCAACCTATTGTTCTCTAGTCTTGGGTAGTGCCATATCCTCTGTACCATGGTCTTCCACTATCTTGGATTAGAGTTCTCTTGCTTGAGGGTACACGGGCACACTTTTCTATCTAGTTTCTCCTCCCCTTGTTTTGTTAAATTTTTTATAGTTAAATAGGAAATATTTTTTTCAATATTATTACTATTCTTAAAATGTTTTATTTTTCCTTATTTCCTTTCCTCACTGGGTTATTTTCCCTGTTAGGGCCCCTGGGCTTATAGCATCCTACTTTTCCAACTAGGGTTGTAGCTTAGCATTAAATAATAATAATAATAATAATAATAATAATAATAATAATAATAATAATAATAATAATAATAATAATATATTTGTTTTCTTAGAATGATGTCTCCTTGCAAATTTATAGTTTGGTCCTAGGTCTTCGAGTGTACATACCAAGTATATAAATTTATGACAATTTGGTATCCAGTTTCAGCACTGACTTAGGATTTCTGAAGGTTTGTTATCTTATGGTATCGTTGAATAAAAGACTAAAAAAGACTAAAGTATTTTTATAGTCATAAAAATTGAAGCGCAATAATTCCAAGTCAAATTTTTTCAAAATATTAAAAAACTTTATTTTAGATTGATATTAAATCTTTATAGCCATTTATGATATTAAAAGTATGACACGAACTGGAAATATGTAATATCATGCTCAAGAGGAATCTATTATGTTGAGCCTTAATATCCTGATTTTGTATTTTAATGGTAACAAAAACCATACAGCAAATTATTCAGCTTTTCATATTTAGCAAAAGCACAATCACATGAAGTTCTTGAATTTCAAAGGAATTAATCCATAGCTGTGCATAAAAATCCCACGGCACAAAGGGTTTGAAGTTTAACTATAACGTGATCATAAATGAAAATAAATTCACTACACAAAAGAGAGAGTGTTAGATACGACAGCCTTTCATATTTAGCAAACGCATAAATACTTGAAGTTCCTGAATTAATCCACAGTTGTACATAAAAATCCCGCTTTGCAAAAGACTTGAAGCTTAGCTATATTGTGATCATAAATGAAAATATATTCACGACACAAAAGAGAGAGTATTAGACATAACGAGAAAAAGAATTAAAAGAGAATAAAATATCCATCTTTCCTCACAGCTTCCATTCCTGCCCGGGTTGTAGATGACCCATCACACTCATCTCATGAATAAATGGATGCTCAATGTCATATATGAGACGGGATGTCATAAATGCAGATGGAGTATAGGGTCCTCGTTCTGGCCGTCATTGAATGAACCGAAGTCGTTAAGTTTTGGCCAGTATGGCTCCTGCAGATATATCATGTCAGTCATTTCACTTTAAGTGTCTACTACTACTTCTTTGTGGACGAGTACTCTAAATGATACAGGGTGATTGAATAGATACAAGCCGAGTTTATTAGGTAATAAAGAGAGAGAGAGAGAGAGGAGAGAGAGAGAGAGAGAGAGAGAGAGAGAGAGAGAGAGAGAGAGAGAGAGAGAGAGAGAGAGAGAGAGAGAGATAGCGTGGGGGTAGATTTAAGCGATACGGTTTTAAGATTTTCAAGTTTTTTTATCACTTTGCTAAGCATCGTTACTTCATAAGTATTGTAACGCTGCATTTCAGAGAGAGAGAGAGAGAGAGAGAGAGAGAGAGAGAGAGAGAGAGAGAGAGAGAGAGAGAGGGTGGGGGTAGATTTAAGCGATACGGTTTTAAGATTTCAATTTTTTTTATCACTTTGCTAAGCATCGTTACTTCATAAGTATTGTAACGCTGCATTTCAGAGAGAGAGAGAGAGAGAGAGAGAGAGAGAGAGAGAGAGAGAGAGAGAGAGAGAGAAAGGGGAGTTTAAGCAATATAGTTTGAGATTTTTAAGTTTTTTAATCTCTTTGTTAAGCATCATTACCTCATAAGTATAGTAACGCTGCATTTCAGAGAGAGAGAGAGGGAGAGAGAAAGGGGAGTTTAAGCAATATAGTTTGAGATTTTTAAGTTTTTTAATCTCTTTGTTAAGCATCATTACCTCATAAGTATAGTAACGCTGCATTTCAGAGAGAGAGAGAGAGAGAGGAGAGAGAGAGAGGAGAGAGAGAGAGAGAGAGAGAGAGAGAGGTGAGGGTGGTGTCTAAGCAATACTGTTTTGAGATTTTTTATATTTTTTTTAATCTTATTAAGCACAATTAACTTATAAATATTGTAACGCTGCATTTTAGAGAGAGAGAGAGAGAGAGAGAGAGAGAGAGAGAGAGGAGAGAGGAGAGAGAGAGAGAGGAGAGAGAGAGAGGAGTGGAGTTTAAGCAATATAGTTTTGAGATTTTTAAAGTTTTTTAATCTTGTTAAGCACCATTACCTCAAAGTATTGAAACTGCATTTCAGTGAGAGAGAGAGAGAGAGAGAGAGAGAGAGAGAGAGAGAGAGAGAGAGAGAGAGAGAGAGAATTTAAACACTACAGTTTTGAAACATTAAACAGTTTTTTAATCTCCCTGATGAGCACCATAATCCTCTAAGTATCAAAAAAGCTACAGAAACTATATCTTTAATCTTGTCTCTACGCTAACCCCCCCCCCACCCCCACCCCCCACCCCCCCCCCCCCCACCATCGACTGATATCTAAAACCTTGGCCTTTATATTTAAATCTATAGGAAATCGGTAAACAAGTAAATAGAAAAACCAATATGTTTTCTAAGGAATCTGCAAAGTACATCTAATAAATCACTATTGGCTCAAAAAAATACCAGTCAAGCTCTGTACGATTTATAACCTGACCTTCTGAAACCTTGACTGCCGAGAATAAATTTTCTGAGAGTAGCGAGGCAATTCCGACCGTATGTGAGAGTAGAATAAGGGTTAATTTTGATATGCCGAAGGTGGAATACGTCCGTTGGCTTTGTGTTGCACAAGAGTAAACAAATGTAGATAAATTGGGAAGGTTTCTGTCCCAAGTTGTAATTGTTAAGTATGTTCGGGGTGGGCGAGAGATCCCGCTGACCATAATAGAGTTGCTAATTGGAGAGAGAGAGAGAGAGAGAGAGAGAGAGAGAGAGTGAGAGAGAGAGAGAGAGAGAGACCTAGCTGTTAGCAGTTCAAATAGATGTAATGGTAAAAAAGATATTCGTTTTAATGGGAAGTGTATTAGAAAGCTACATTGGAGAGAGAGAGAGAGAGGAGAGAGGAGAGAGAGAGAAGAGAGAGAGAGAGAGAGAGAGAGAGAGAGACCTTTCTGTAGCAGTTCAAATAATTGTAATGGTAAAAAAGATATTCGTTTTAATGGAAAGTGGATTAGAGAGGTACCTTGCTCTAAAATATTACGAACAGTATACAGTATTGTACAAATTTTATTTGGGCAAGATTAGCCTTTGGACCACACCATGAAAAGAGGATTATGTAGTTGTTTTTTTTTTTTTTTTTTTTTTTAAATAAAACATGCAAATTCAATTTCACATGCGTATCAGTACACAGACTGGATACACGAAGTAATTTTCTTACATTATTTACACCTATAAGAGATATGTGAATGAGATAATGAAGAGGGGTAGATGAAGATGGTTTGCGCATGCTCTTCGCACTCCCAAAGAGAAGTTAGTTCACCAAACGTTCAGCTGGGCTCCACATGGAACTAGAAGAGTTGGAAGACCCAGGCCTACATGGCTGAGGACTATGAAGCGCGAAGTTGATAATGATGAATGGAGAAGTATTGAATTAAAAGCTCAAGATAGAGACGACTGGCGAAATCTAACCGAGGCCCTTTTCGTCAAAAGGCGTAGGAGGAGATGATGATGATTATAGTTAACTTAATTTCTACGGAAAAGAAAATTTGTTTCACTGCTGTGCAATATTAAATGAACACAGCATAGCTGTTGGCTGGTTCACAGATTGTTAAGAAACGTTTTCAGGTTGGACAACAGTGATTAAAAAATGCATATTTTTTTGTAGTTTTATCTTTGTATTAAGATATTTCCACCAAATTTTCAATTAGATCTTAGAAAAACTATAATCTTGGTGAGGTTACTTGCATGATTTTTTGTAGTATAACATGTGTGAATAATAATAATAATAATAATAATAATAATAATAACAACAACAACAATAATAATAATAATTTTTACTTATACTATTTCAAGTAATTTATAATGAATAAAGATAATGATAATAAAAATAACAATGTTAATAACATAACATTTAATAAACTAAAATTGATTAGTTTTCGAGTACTTAATCTAATTTTATTAATTCTATTTTAAGTTATTTTTAATAAATGATAAAATATATAAATCTTAATTATATAACCTTTAATAAACTAAAATTTATTAGTATCCGAGACCTTAATCTAATTTTATTAATTTTATTCTAAGTAATTTATAATAAATGATAATAAAATATAAAAACTTTAATCATATAACCTTTAATAAACTAAAATTCATTAGTATTCGAGACCTTAATCTAAGATTCTCTTCTTAATTTCACTCGACAGTATAACATTCAATCAATTATGAATTATTCACATCGTCTCAATGCATAGTCACGTCTCCTCGGTTGTAGGGAGCCAACTGATTTAATTAATAAAACGTTTTAGCATAATGAGCTAAGACCATTTTTCTTTTTACTTGAAGGTATTTCACCGTTCCATAATCTCTTTTTGCATTGCTTTTTCGTAATAACTTTGTTTAAATAATGATCATTGAAGCTTTGGTCAGTTAAACTTGTCAACATTTTACAGTACAAAGCAGTGGCCTGATTGGTAACGTCTCTGCCTGGTGTTTGCCAGTAGGGGGTTCGGGTCCCGCTCAGTCTCGTTAGTGCCATTAGTGTCTGTAACCGTACCATCCTTGTGAGCTAAGGTTGGGAGTTTGGGGGAGCCTATAGGTCTATCTGCTGAGTCATCGGCAGCCACTGCCTGGCCTTGCCTGGTCCTAGCTTGGGTGGAGAGGAGGCTTGGGCGCTGATCATATGATATATGATCAGTCTCTAGGGCATTGTCCTGATTGCTGGGGCAATGTCACTGTCCCTTGCCTCTGCCATTCATGAGTGAACTTTAAACCTTTAAAACCTTTAAACAAGAGGGACACTTGAAAGAGTTCAGACCTCCGCCGCGACAGCTTATTTCTCGATCTTTCGCTCAACCTTGATCTTGACTTTTAACCTTAAAATATATTATTTGGTGTGGATTTTCATACTCAAATATAACCAAGTTTGAAGTCTCTGTGACAAAGATGTCCAAACCTATGGATGATTACGTGAATTGGACCGTGATCTTGACTTTTGACCTTGACCTTCCATATTTCATTGTTTCCAGCCTTTTACATGACAGTTAATCCCTGTAAGTTTTATCACTCTACGATTAACTTTGTGAGCAGGAATCTGTTCACAAACAAACGCACAAACAGGGGCGAAAACATAACCTCCATCCAACTACATTGGTGGAGGTAAAAATATGATGTAATTCTGAAGATATACAGTATTAGCAGAGCTTCAACCATCATGGAATGTATTTATAAAACTTGTATTCTAATATCCTATTTTCATGATTCGAGGGACTCCATATCCTATGTGATAAATTTGTGAAACTGTATATGATCATGAGAGAAGTAAAAAACATTGATATAACTTTAGTTTGCGGTACGTAACATCTCAATAGAGCTATTGAAAGAATAATGATGAGATTAACGCCAAGAAACAGAAAAGGAGGAACATGAGTACGAGAGCAAACTAAAGTAGATGATATTCTTACATGTACGAAAAAGAAATGGACATGGGCAGGACATACAATAAAAATGGCAGATAATAGATGGCAATTAGGAATAACAGAATGGGTTCCTAAAGACTGCAAAAGAAGCAGGGGAAAGAGAAAGGACTATGCATTGACGAACTAAAGAGGCCCATACACGTTCAAAAAAAGCGTCAAAATTTTGATGCAAAATTTTGATATCAAAATTTTGTGCAAAATTTGAGTGTGTGTAGGACATTTTGACATCAAAACGTCCTACACACACTCAAATTTTGCACAAAATTTTGATATCAAAATTTTGATGCAAAATTTTGACGCTTTTTTTTGAACGCGTATTTTAAGCTTTAAGAATATATACGGGTATAGACTGGCAAAGAAAGACCATAAACAGAACGGGAGTGGAAGTCCAAATCTATCTTTGTACTACACTGTACTAGTTACGGATGATGATGATTGTCTTACAAATAGTCCAATATTGTATCATAAGACACTTGTATAAATAACGCAGTATAGGCCTATGTTCCCCTATGATCACAAATAAAATAAAAAAAAAAAATTCTTTTCTTTTTTAAATGAAAGACAAAATAATGGTAGGAACCCGAGCAGCGAAGCTTCGATATTCTAGCCGATGGAAATTCAATAACTTATTCCATTGAAAGAATCAACTCTGACTCTTAGGTGAAGGCACCCTTGTGAAAATCTTCAATATACGCGCTCGCTCTCTCTCTCTCTCTCTCTCTCCTCTCTCCTCTCTCTCTCTCTCTCTCTCTCTCTCTCTCTCTCAATTAATCCACTTTTCCATTCCCTTTTAGACTATTTTGGTGAATGAAAAGACTTAAAAATCCCATCGTTTGAAAAAAAAAGTCTATGAAAAATGGTCACTCGTGTTTTTGAGCCAATAGTGACAGGCAAAAAAAATATTTGCAATAGCCTACAAACCCTTTTCATTTTGCCTATTTAAACGACTTGATCTTTCAGAAGAGACACTTTTTTCAGAAAGAACGTTATTCCCATTAACAACATTGCAACTGAGTGAAAAAGAGATTCAATAACAATTTAGATTTGTTTATTCATATGCAAATTTAGGGTTTAAAGGCCGCTCATGAAAGGCAGGGGCAAGGGACAGTGACATTTCCCTATCGAGAAGGACAATTCCCTAGAGACGGACCATCTACACATATGATCATCGCCCAAGCCCAATCTCCACCCAATCTAGGACCAAGGAGGGCCAGGTAAAGGCTGCTGATGACTCGGCAGATGGATTTATAGGCTCCCCCAAACCCCTCATCTTTATCTCACAAAGAAGTGGAGGTTGCAGCGACCAAAGAAACTAACGAGTATGAGCGGGACTAGAACCCCAGTCTGGCGTTCACCAGTCAGGGTCGTTACCATATCAGAAACCGTAAAGAGGAAATTTTGTCTGAATATTCAAGTAATGGAAGCTTATGTTCAACCCGTTTTTTTTTTTTATTTATAGTAAGTAAAATTGATTTATTACCAAGAGAATATGTTGAATGAAGAATATTTCAGATAGGAATATGCAACCTAAATAAACTCTTAAAGAACCTTTTGAAAATATATAGAGACGTTTTAGGGAAAAGGACGCCCGAACTCAATGAAGCAACGATCTAAATATCCATAAAAAAAGAGCAAAGAAGCAAATGAGGTCCTGCCATCGCGCGCGTAAAGGACAACCACCACATTCACCTATTTCACGCTATCATTGTCCCGGAGACGACAGGTCTCCCATTCCCCCCCCCCCCCCCCTCTCTACCCTCCCCCTCTATTCCTCCCTCTCACCCCTACCTCCAAGACCTTTCAACATATCATACGTCAGACCAAAGGGAAGCAGAGAAAGACGAAAGGAGCAAAGAGCGTCTTCAGTTGCACAAGGTAACAATGACATTCGTGGAAATGAGAACTCGCCTGACGTTTCCATTCCCGCGTTAAAGTACGTTGTCTGATTATGGGCCACAGTCGGGCTAGCTGGGTCATGATTAAGCGATTCTTCTTCGTTATAATGAACCTGAAGCCATTTCGTTGTCTCCATTGCGATTCTTCTTCGTTATAATGAACCTGAAGCCATTTCGTTGTCTCTATTAAGTTTTTACGAGCCATCAACATCATATGTAGGGAATGAGTTATATTCACAAAGTAAATAGGATAGAACAAATGTCTTGTGCAATTATCTTTGATCAAGTGATCGACTTGAAGGTTTTTTTTTTAATATACGGTATATACCACTATCTGCATATGTTATTATTATTATTATTATTATTATTATTATTATTACAATCAAAGCTATAACCCTAGTTTGAAAAGCAAGACGCTATTAGCACAAAGGCTCCAACAAGGAAAAATAGCCCAGTGAGGAAAGGAAACTAGGAAATAAATAAACTACAAGATAAGTAATAACCAATCAGAATCAATAAATTTAAGAACAGTCACAACATTGAATTAGATTTTCATATATAAACTATAAAAACTTCATAACAAACAAGACGAAGAGAAATCAGATAGAACAGCGTGCTCAAGTGTACCCTCAAGCAAGAGAACTCTCATACAGAGGTTATGACACTACCCAAGATTAGAGAATAATGGTTTGATTTTGGAGTGTCCTCCGAGAAGAGCTGTTAGGGTAAAAAAAAGGCATAATGCTAGCAACATCGTCCCTAGATATATGCTATATTGGTATTTTGCCCTTTATGCCACAGATATAAACGGGGTAATACTACTAGTTCTTATTTAAAATAATAATAATAATAATAATAATAATAATAATAATAATAATAATAATAATAATAATAGCTTTCTATAAATTTCTCCCTCACTTCAAGATCTTAGAGCTCTCAACCATGTCTCAAGTGAAAGGAAATGGCGTTACCAATCAAGTATGCTCAGTTCGTAACGCCCTTCGGTTTAACTAAGTACTGGATTCGATCTCCGTTTATATATATATATATATATATATATATATATATATATATATATATATATATATATATATGCATGTATGTATGTATGTATGTATGTATGTATATATATATATATATATATATATGTATGTATAGATATTAAACGATATTGTTTATCAGTTTTCCTCATTGTTAACTTAGGCCTTATTTAGTAATACTTAAAGCTTCAAGAGAGCAAAAAAGAAAAAAAACCTGGAAATGTAAATCAAGTTTTTATGAAGAACATAAAATTGTTCTTGAATAGCTGAAAGTGAGAAAATAAGATTTTTAAGGAAAACGGAACCAAGTCTACGTCGAGGCTTGGTTAGTCTTTAGAGTTAGACACTTAGACCTCCTATGAGATCAAAAGACAGATACTTAACAGGCTAGAAGCCGTATCGACATTGCAGTTCAAAGGAGAGAGAGAGAGAGAGAGAGAGAGGAGAGAGAGAGAGAGAGAGAGAGAGAGAGAGAGAGAGAGACGAGGGAAATTCGTGAGATTCCAAGCATTGCAAGAATTTACTTCTGGCAAAATAAATCTTGAAGATTTTCAAGAAATCATACCTTGCAAAACAGACGGTTGTTTTAATACTAAAGCAAAGCATTTGTGTCATTATTGCTTACAACAAAACTTGAAGTAGATAAAAAAATACAAAATGTGACTGGCGTATACGGAATATATGACATTATAATGACATTTCATTGTTCCACTTTTTCATCCTCAATTATAGAGATACATAATCTATAAGAATGAAGAAATGGTACACGAGAACAAAAAGGTTGTGGTGGACGATGTGGTAAAAACCCTGACTGGTGAACGCCAGACAGGGGTTCAGTCCCACTCATACTCGTTAGATTCTTTAGTCGCTGCAACCTCACCATCTTTGTGAGCTAAGGATGGGGGGTTTGAGGGAGCCTATAGATCTATCTGCTGAGTCATCAGCAGCCATTGCCTGGCCCAACTTGGTCCTAGCTTTGGTGGAGTGGGGACTTGGGCGCTGATCATATGTATATATGGACAGTCTCTAGGGAATTAACCTGCTTGATACAGCAATATTACTGTATTACTGTCCCTTGCCTCTACTATTCATGAGTGGCTTTTAAACCTTTAAACCCCTGTACTAATACCTATAAGATTACCGAAAATAGTTTTACAAGAATGTGGATAAAAAGTATCCATTTTGGATAAATTAATTTATATATAGTTTGACGCATAAGTGACAACAGCAAACTTATTCGAGCTAGTACAAAGAAACAACATGAACAAAACATGCAGTGAAGAAAAAGAAAATCTTTTGAAAAACCATATCCTACATATTACAAAAGCAAATAGCGTCGAGAGATCAAGATGAAGGGGAGGATGGAAGCCAAGTGGTGGAAGAAGTAGCAACAAGGACATCGTAGCCAAGTGGCTCTCATAAACCTACTGTATATTATGTACTAGTGTACACGACCCTTCAAAAATTACATCTAAATATTTAGATAGATACATACTACACGCATACACAACCACAGATTGAACACTACCCACCCCTCCCCCTTTCTTCTCTCGCCAGGGTATATCAACCCCATCCCACCCACACATGAGGGATGGGGAGAGACCGAGTAGTTATATGCCAGGCAATGCCGCTGAGCATGACCTGAAATATTATATATATATATATATATATATATATATATATATATATATATATATATATCAATACAGCCAGACACTTGCTCTTTATTATATAGGCAAGATTCCTTTTCAACTTTATCCTTGGGCAAGCAGAGGAAATTAAATACTGTACTAGATCTGTGTCTCTGCCTACCTGAAATGTAGATCTTAAACAATCTAATCTCTCGCTTAAAACATTTCCAACTCTAGACGGGGCTGGAAAGGCGGAATTGTCCATTAGCCATGAGATCCATTAAGTCACTTTCAGCCAAAACAAGAGCGCGCTTCCGAGTTTCACTTGAGCAGAGTTGGAGTGACTTGATCGATAAAGCGACAATTAGACATTGGTTCAGGAAACGTTTCGATTTAGGGACTATTGAGATTAGATGATCAATGAGAAAGAGAACTATTTATAGGTTTAAAGGCCGTTCATGGATGGCAGAGGAAAGGGACACTGACAATGGCATATCAAGCAGGACAATGCCTAGAGACTGATCATATGATCAGCACCCAGGCCCCCTAGGACCAAGGCAGGCCAGGCAATGGCTGCTGATGACTCAGCAGATGGGCCTATAGGCTCCCCCAAACCTCCCATCCTTAGTTCACAAGGATAGTGAGGTTGCAGTGACCAAAGGATCTAACGAGTTTGAGAGGGACTCGAACCCCTGTCTGACAATCACCAGACATGGACGCTACCAACAGCCTCGATCGATGTGGATATTGATGACCGAAGAATGAACATTAATAAAGATAGAATTTTTAATTAAAAAACGCTATTAGGTTAGACATGGAAGAAAGGTTTGTTAGAGGCTGGTAATAAACAATGGATATAAGCTAATATCAGCAAAACCTTGGTTAATAAAAGAAGTGGGTGTGAATGATTTTGATAATCAATCAAGAGAGTATATGACCAGGAATCTATTAATGAAAAAAATCATTCGATTTACAATCTGAGGATCTAAGATTGCAAGAAAGCAAGCTTACTTCCTCCTTTTATAAAATGTTCAAATGTATACAATAATCACAGTAGTTCAGACATAAATAAGGGATTATTACATGTTGGTTTCCCTCACTTTCTCCCGATAATTTTCCGATATACCAACAAACAACTTAATCTTCAGATGAAACAATTTACATCAGCTTTAGGGGAGTAGAAATGGTCAAAATAATCATATTGCAAAGCCCATTACATCGTTATAAAGTAGGCCAGGACCATCCAGAATTAAATTGGAGAGGTTGTCGCTTCTATCATTGGGAGTTTCCTAGCACGATAGGGTACAGGTTAAGGGTTTCAGTTCCAATTATCTCTGAAGAGATACTCATCAGAACGTCAGCCGGCCAGGCCTAACCACTCACAGCAGTAAATAACAAACTCACGGGCCAAGGCAGGAATCGAACTGCGAACATGCGTAGGCAAGCACAGCGTTACCTAAGCACTAGCCAAAAGGCTGTGGAGTTTCTTGTATGCTAATCTGATTTCCTTTCAAGGGGATTCTAGTCAACGGGGTTGCGGTGACCTGTTGGAAAAGTCGCTGCCTGGCGTTCTGACAGACTGGGGTTCGAGTCCAGCTCAATATACATAGTTCCTTTTAGTGTCTGCAACCTCACCATCCTTGTGACCTAAGGATGGCGGGTTTGCAAGAGCCTATAGGTCTACATGCTGAGTCATCAGCAGCCATTGTCTGGTCCTCCCTGGTCTCGGCTTGGGTGGAGAGGGGGCTTGGGGGCTGATCATTATGTATCCTATATAAGATCGGTCTCTAGGGCATTGTCCTCCTAGTTAGGGCAGTGACACTAAAACCTTTCCTCTGCCATTCATGAGTAGCCTTTAAACTTTTAAAAGAAGTAAGTTTCGTATATAAAGAAACTCATTACAACCGTCTTGTTAAAGTGCCACAGTTTCCTTTCGTTGAATTAAATTAAAATCAGAAGAAAAATACGAATTATAACCAACAAACTTTGAAAGGAAACTGAGCTAAGCTCAGAGAAAAACTATCTGGATAGTGTCTCTCTCTCTCCTCTTCCACTTTCCCAAGCTCAATTCTACACCGAGTATATCGACCTCTTCTCAACAGGCCACTTCAAATTCCTCTCCAGTTACCTCAAAGAAGGTCACTTCAGTAGCCTTAAGAGGCAACAACTTTACAAGGCTATACGCATTTTTGTAAGTATGCATTACTGTATGTATGTATATTATGTGTGCGTCTACGCGTCTGTGTTTGGGACTTATACAGAATATTTAAACACACACACATGCATAACTACATGTGTATTGGTTTACTGTGTATATATAATTGTGCATATATATACATATGTTTTATTTAAATATATATACGCACAAACACACACATATATACGGTATATATATACATATATACATCAATTATACATATATATATATATATATATATATATATATATATATATATATATATGTGTGTGTGTGTGTGTAGAAATCACGAAAGCTGACACGTGATGAATATAAAATGTATTATAGCCACGAAAGGAAAAATGAAAAAGACTTGATTGGAGTTAGTACTTTCATCCACTCAGGACATTATCAAACTCAGCAATGAGAATACATATACAAAGACATCGTATTTATACAGGAGAAGGGGATCCAACAGCTGTCAGTTTCTTAATAATTCCGGAGAAGTCAGATTTTAGATAAAAGGATAATACTGGATTAACGGAAAACAGACCTGGACTTAGATTCAAATTTCTACCTTGAGTACAGGAGATTAAAAATGATTCAACAATATTCCTTTGGAAATAGTCATTTACATGGATTACTTTTTCCGTCTTTGACCAACCAATTCTGTGACTTGACCCTAACCAGTGGGAGGCCAAGGCATTATTAAGAGAACCCCTGGAGACGGCCACCTGATGTTGTTTTAATCTGACTGGTATACTTTTTGATGTTTGGCCAACATAAAATAGGTTACACTCTGAACAAGGAATGCTATATATTACATTATTATCATTTCCAGAACTATTCTTAATTAACATGTTTTTTAAAGTACAATTATATTTAAACACTACAGCAATATCTAGTTTTTTCAAAAGGGGTATAACATCTAAAAAACAAACATGAAATGGCAAACAAAGCATATTATTAATTGTTTCCTTTCTCTCTAATTGGACACTATAAAATGTTTTCTTAGCCTTATTCATAAATTTTTCTAAGAAATATTTAGGATAACAAAGATCTGTAGCAATTTTTTCTATTTTAGTGAACTCCTCCTCAATGTAATCTGGGCTACAAATTCTCAATGCCCTAAGGTACATGGAGGAAAAAACTGAATGCTTAATATTTTTAGAGTGACCGGAGTAAAAATGTACATATGAAAAATTATTTGTAGGCTTTCTATATATGGAAAACTTAAATTTATCTGTTTCTCTAACTATTAAAACGTCTAAAAATGGGATACGGTTATTTTCTTCATTTTCTATAGTGAATTTTATTGATGGTACTAATGAATTAATGATTGAAACAAAGCCCTCAAGATTAAAATTTTCTTCTAAAATACCTAGAACATCATCAACATATCGATACCACACAATTTGGGAAGACCACACTGAAGGGATTAATCTAGATTCAAAAAATTCCATATATATGTTGGATAAAAGTGGAGACAAAGGATTACCCATAGCCATACCAAAAACCTGTTCATAGAAATCTCCATTAAAACTAAATTTACACTTTTTAATGCACAAACAAATGAGCTCAATAATAGTAGGGTTGATAAAGGTAAATCATAAGCATCTAAAATACCCGACAGGAAATCCAATAAGTCATCAACCGGCACTTTGGTAAACAATGAAGTTACATCAAAACTTACTAATCTATGTCTAGGCGTGAGGTTAAGTTTTTGTAATTTTTCGCAAAGATCAACAGAATTTTTTATATGAGAGGTTGAAATAGATCCTAGGATCGGGGAAAGTAATTTGACTAAATATTTGGATAATTTATAGTTAATAGAACCTGTAGCACTGATGATTGGTCTGATTGGATATCCTGTTTTATGGGTTTTAATTAAACCATATAAATAGGGCAAAGACGGACCAGTAGTGATAAAGGCATTAATTAAGGATTTTTCTTGTTTTAACATAGATTTTAAGTTTTATTAAAATCTTTGATGACCTCGTCTAAGGGATTAACTCTTAATTTTATGTAAGTAGAAACATCAGATAAAAGTACATACATCTTTTCTAAATAAGTTGTTTTGTTCATAATAACTAATACATTAGCTTTGTCTGCTTTTGTAATATGTAATTCACAGTCATTTTTCAACGATTTTAAGGCTGTTAAAAACCGTTTAGGGAAATTGCAGGTGTTTGCATATCCCATCACCGAATAAATTAGCCCTTTAGCAATGTCGATGTTACACTGGAGAACACCCGTATTGAACGTGATCTACTCCCGACTTAGAGAAAAATTACAAGTTTTAAGTGTTCATTTGGAAAATAAATTGAATAGACTAATACAGGCTAGTGATTGGAACAAGAATTTTCAAGAAAATTGTGTTATAAATTTGTCTGATAAACCTGTATCAAGTGAAGTAAAAAAGGCCTTGGGGTATGGTTTATCATTCGCAGTAAATAAAAAACCTAATAGTGTAGATATTGCCTCTGCCTTTGTAAAATTGGAAAAAACTAAAAAAATTCCCCAGTGTAACATCGACATTGCTAAAGGGCTAATTTATTCTACTAGAATGCAGAGAAACAGCACAGCTACGAGGTGATCTACTTGTAGACATCAACACACCACATGCCATGAAAGAGGCAGCCACACTGGCAAAAGCAATTGTCGAAAGCATAGACACACATGCACAGTTGCTTTCAACACTACCTCCACCAAGGTAAGACCTCCTCATTCCATGCACCATCTCATCCCCTCATTGTAAGGCTCTATTCACATCACCCCCTTTCACTTCTCAACTAATCTACCACTTAAAATCTCTCTGCAGGGACCCTAGGGAGTAAAGGGTTGGACAACCCCACCTGCACAATTTTTCTCTAATCTTCAAAAGCCTTACACCCCCACTTTTCAAACTACCACTATCCGAGAAATGATGGCCCTCTAATACTACCACCATCATCCTTACCCTATCCACATCTTTTTCTACTACTAAAAACCTTTCAAATTTCCATTAATGCAACTACCTTATAAATTTTTACAGATCACCTACGGGCCAACCAAGGGAAAGGCCCGTGCCAACAACAAGTGTTGGCTTTAATACCCCAACAACAACAACATATGTATTCTCATTGCTGAGTTTGATAATGTCCTGAGTGGATGAAAGTACTAACTCCAATCAAGTCTTTTTCATTTTTCCTTTCGTGGCTATAATACATATATATATATATATATATATATATATATATATATATATGTGTGTGTGTGTGTGTGTGTGTGTGTGTATAGATACAACTATGTGTATGTTTACTAAGTATGCAAACATACAATTTCTATAAAGCCGTATGTAATACGCTTGGATAAATTTTCAAGTTTCAACCATGAGAATTGTAATCTTATTCTTATGAAAGGTTCTAAGCTAGTCTTTGGAGATAAAAAGAAAAAGTGCCAGTGCTAATCTTGCCCATTTAAATTTTAACATATCCCCTATATGATAAAGAGCAACCTCTCTCTCTCTCTCTCTCTCTCTCTCTCTCTCTCTCTCTCTCTCTCTCTCTCTCTCTCTCTCTCACTCTCTCTCTCTCATATATATACACACACACACACACACACACATATATATATATATATATATATATATATATATATGTATATATATACAGAGAGAGAGAGAGAGAGAGAGAGAGAGAGAGAGAGAGAGAGAGAGAGAGAGAGAGAGAGAGAGAGATATTCTGTCACACTCACCGGCATAGCCAGACGTATGATTACTGTGTCTTTCCCCGTCCCTCAGGTAGGGAGAGAGGAGTAGTCATACCTTTGCCATACGGGGTACACACAAGAGGTACACTCTGAAACAACAATATCCCACAAATTGCTGAAATTGCCGGATTGTAATTAGGAAAGGGGGGAGGGAGTGGGAAGGGTTGAATGTGTGTGTGCATACTTATCTAAATACAGTATTTTACCGTAGAAGCAAATTCTCAAAAAAGGAAACCTTTTTCTATCACTGAGGTAATTCCGATTAAATCTTCTCAATAATATTTTTGACATTACGGATGCCAGAAAACTCAAAATCAATTAACCAATCAATCAATCTTGATATTAATTAAAGAAAGACAACGAATTGAAATCTTCACGGTGAAATATATGTCAAGATTTCATTGCCATTTTTTTTTTTTTTTTTGCATTTTTTTGTGCTTAAATGATATTGATAACTATTAATTTGTTAAATTGTTGAACGTCACCTATCGATAGGCCTACTGGAAATGTATTGGGGAGAAAAAAAATGCAATCCACGAATATGGCATCGCTTGAAAGACTCACGATCTATACATGAATGAATTATTGGGGATTGGAATAAATCACCTAACATGTTTTAGCCATCTTCCTTGCGAGAACAAAACCAGTAAAATAAAACAATGCCAGTAATGATGAATTACACTTAGTATCTTAACACGATTGAAAAGGGGAAAAAAAAGTTGATCAAGTACGGTACTTCTTTTCAAGGTTTAAAGGCAGCTCATGAATGGCAGAGGCAAGGGACAGTGACATTACCCAGCAAGCAGGACAATGCCATAGAGACTGGCCATATATACATATGATCAGTACTCAAGGCCTTTCTCCACCTAAGCTACGACCAGGTTGGCCAGACAATGGCTGCTGATGACTCAGCAGGTAGACCTATAGGCTCCCCCAAACACCCCGTCCCTAGCTCACAAGGATGATGAGGTTGCAGACACTACAAGAAACTGACGAGTTTGAGCGGGACTCGAATCCCAGTCCGGAAATCACCAGGAAGGGATGTTTCTAATAAGCATTACATTGCATTGTAATTGTTGTGAATCTCTCTTTCTTTCTCTCTAATGAAGTAAAATAAAGATAACACTCTTCGATTGATTTCATCAAATATTAAGGTTGTTAAATACATTACAGACAGATTCTAACAGCCTATTTAGTAATACTTTTATAAAATCAGGTCACTTTGTATTTTTACAGAATTCACTAATATCTCACTGGTAGATTCACACTTTCTATACTTAGAAGCACTTTCTTTTCCCATTTATGTCATTCTACCTTCTTCCATTCTTTCTACATAGACGAACCACATCAACGCCTCCATATTTTTGCACACAAAGCCAATCATTTATCTCTGATCTAATTATTAGTAAGATGATATTTTTACATTACAGTTATAAAAGATTATCTTTTATAGAGAATCTATATAACTAGACTTTATTAGTAACCCTTAACATTGCATTGCTGTTGATGTATTGCTGTTAGTCAAGTTATTGTTCAATCTATGACTATTTATCACTAACACTCGGGAGCTAAAATTTAATAGATTTAAATATCAACAACAATGGCATTTAATTTCGAAATCTACCTGTGACTTTTACCAACCGAGCTATCAAGAGAGACATAAGCATTAATCATAAACGCATTTCCAGTGGATATATATTCCCTAAGGTAGAATTGGATATTAAATGCCCTTGTGGTTTTTAATTTACATATTTAATCTACATCTATCTAAATAATTTACATGAAACTCACATTAAGTTCCCATTGTAAAAACTCATTTTTATATTACCCGGTTTAACTAATTGCAATTATGCTTAGCCCTATCACACCTAATATATACCATTATACTCCATCATAATCGTTGGGGAAATTAATATCACTTGACATAACTGCTTTCGTGCTAAAGGGAGACCAACACTCAGGAGGAGCCAGTGTCTATGTATGCTAATGCACCAGGATCTATATTTCATTAGCAAAATGTTATTATGATTATCACCTCACCATGCTAGAAAAGTAAAATTATTTTCTCTTGATTTGTCTCCTTCCTTCTTTTTTTTTTTTGTGGGGGGGGGGGTTTAATGTTAGATAAGTAGCATCATATACTCTATATTTCTCTTAGGAGCTAAAGTTCGAATCCTTGCCCGGGCAAAAGTCCTTATCATATAAAGATTTCCCAAGGGGTCTGTGATCCTGTGACAGAATTCTATATCAAAGGGTATATGGTATGTAGCGTATTTGAATAAGTGAAAATCACTAGTGTCAGTGTAAAAAAATATGAATTATACATTACATTATATGTACACACACACACATATATATACACACACACACACACACATATATATATATATATATATATATATATATATATATATATTTATATATATATGTGTGTAATTTTAAGTATCTCTCTCTCTGTATATATATATATATATATATATATATGTATATATAATATTTATATTTACATATATATACATATATATACTATATATATAAGTATATATATAATATATATATACATATATATGCGTGTGTGTGTGTAGTTTTACATACATACACGAATGTGTGTGTGCATATGTTGGTCGGTCTAAACGAAAGACAGATAAAGGGCTATTGAATTAATATTACACGAAAAAATATTTTGTGTATCAAATCCTAAAAACTACTATAGAGATTCTATTGTATATTTTAGAGTACAAAAGACAGGAAAATACTCCTCCCTTAATCATTCACGTCATCAGAATTTTTCTTTTTTTATCATTTTATTTAAAAAGTTGAATTACGTTTTTTACAATCACAATATTTCCAGTATGATTACAATATACGATAACACTTTTATATAAACATAAACTATCTAAGTTAACAATTTAAAAAATTAAACATCTTGATTTTGATTTTTAGTTACTCAAAAACAATAATTTATATACTTTTTTAACATTTTATTCATTCTTTCTTTATCATAGGTCTAAAGGAGAACCACAAATTGGCTTCACCAAAGAGCAACCCAGAACAATACCACAAAACAGCCGAAACATTCGAGGGAAAAAAGTCTTAATTGCAAACGACTTTTCGGTGGAATTACTCTTTTCTTCGTGTAGCAGGGCAAAATGAAAAGACACGCTGTGCATCCAAGAGAATGGGCAGAGAGAGAGAGAGAGAGAGAAAAAAAAGATCATTTTGACCATTAGCTTTTCTTACACTGGGTAGACGAGACTTGTAAAAGGAGAGGACAAATTGGTAGCGTAAAAGGACTGGAGAGTTATAATGGAACAGCCAAAAGGGAGAGAATAGTAACATCAAAGGATTTGTAAAGGAACAGACAAAGGACATCGGGGACTTCTAAGTCAAAGAATTAGCGGGTTGTATCCGAACGCCCAAAGGATTTTTGGAGTTTTAAAGGAACAACCAAAAAGAGAAAGGAAACAGAAAGAAACAGTAAATAGAAAGAGGGTGACCAAAAATACAAACACAGACATGGTTACAGAGACAGAAAGAGATGGTTCTGCCTCTGTTCCCTCTTTGACAACTTAACATTCCTATTGCCGAGAAGTGTCAATCACTTAAAGTGTAATGAAGGCCCAACTTCCAGCGGCTGTTAAAATTGCAGGCGACCTTCCATCACCATGTTATTTGTTCCCTTGGAATTGTTGCTGTTTGGCCGCCACCTGTGACAGAGGAACCTTGACAAATAGGGCCTATATTACAAAGGGTTATAGTCGTTTACAAAAATAGGTGACCGCTTCATTAACTAGAAAATGAAGATGTATTGGAGGACGATGCCGATAACCATTTTTTTTTTTCTAGACTGATACCGATACCCATTTTTTAGTCACATCACTCGCATGAACTGGTTTTCGAGTTACCTTACCGGGTACTTATCATTATCGTTTATTTTGAGCACAAGGAAGTCTTTAATGTTGGAATAACCCAAAATACCAGTATTGGTGTATTGGCAACTTAGGCTAATTTTTTTTATTGCCCGATACCGATACCAGAAACTCATGGGGGATGCCGATAACGATGCCGATATTGGTGTCATGAGAATGGTCGATACTGATACTCACAACAAACTATAACCCGATACTACCGATACCAATACTCACAACAAACGATAACCCGGTACTACCGATACCGATACCAATACTATCGGCACATCTCTGCTAAAACAGCACGCTGAGGGTGCAGACCTACGCCACGGCAGTTCATTTCTCAAAACCCCCTTGCCTTTCCCAGAATCAATTTAGAGCATAGCCATATTTGAAGTCTGTGTGACAACCATGTACGAATTTGGTTAAGTTTAGGGTTAATTCGGTCTACCTTCAGCTTGACCTTGACCTTGACCTAGGACTTTCAAAATTGAATCACTTCCACATCTTAACATGACAATTAATTCCTGAAAGTTTCACTTCTGTATGAGTAAAATTGTGGCCAGTTTTTCAAAAACAAACAAACAAACAAACAGACAAACGGACAAACAGGGGTGAAAACATAACCTCCAAACTTCGTTGGTGGAGGGCAAAAAAAGGAGAGTTTATATCAATTTGATATTCATCCTACCGTTCAAAAATATCTTTAGATATTTTACCAAAATAATTCAAAGTAAGAACAAGATGCATAATAATTATTTTAAATCAATTCGTACGTAAAACTCATAGTCTCAAAGCATCACTTCCTAAATAAAGAGCTGTATCTCTCAGTATACGACATATGATGAAAAAAATATAAGAAAATATATATCTAAAATGAAAGTACCAGCTTTTGCGGATTTTATTTGCATCCACCCGATGAAACGAAATATTAAGAAAGGAATACGATTATCGTGATAAATATTGCTTGCCAATGTCACGACTACCATCTCCCCTAAAAGATATAGAGCAAGTGTCTGGAGATATATATATATATATATATATATATATATATATATATATTATATATATATATATATATATATATGTATAGAAAGATAGATAGATAGATAGATTGATATTTACACATACATACATACATACATATATATATATATATGTATAATATATATATATATATATATATATATATATATATATATATACTGTATATACATTTATATTTATATATACTGTATATAGGTAGACATATAGTTTTATATATATCTGTCTATATATATATATATATATATATATATATATATATATGAATATATATATATATATCTATATATATATATATATCTATATATATACATATACATATATATATATATATATATATATATATATTTCTTTCCACTTATGCTGAACGGCATTCCTAGACGTATGACAACTCGGTCTTTCCACGTCCCATGGGTCAGGGGGAGCGGTAATAATCATACCCTGGTGAGAGAGAGAGAGAGAGAGAGAGAGAGAGAGAGAGAGAGAGAGAGAGAGAGAGAGAGAGAGAGAGAGAGAGATAGTAGGCCTACTCCGACAGTTACACTTAGAAACCACAACTTTCGTGTTATAGTTAGGACAGGGTTGAATGTGTTTGTGTGTGTTTGCGTGTATATCTGAATATTTAAACGTTATTTTTGACAGGTCACGTACACTAGTATCTAAAATAAAAACCGCTAAAGGGAAGGGGGGGGGGTTAAGTAGGAAAAAGGGAAGGAAGGTAACTGAACTGGTATGAATACCGGCCTAATTGCAATGAGACCTGAGGTCCGAAACGCTCTCAAGATCCGTAAGGCGCCATTACGAGCAAAAAAGGTTTGCGAAGTGCAGAGCGCAATTACTTTCAGAGCGTAGTTATTACTATTCTTATTATTTCAGGTGGCTCCACAGCTGAAAGATGTTTCTGTTTAGAGCTATTTATGAATGTTCCGGCGACCGTTTCACGAACAGGATACGGCAAATAATAAAATTGACCTTATCTAAAAATGTAACATTAATGATGCATGGTACAAAAATATGGTGAGAATAGGGAGTTCAGGCGATGTAGCAAATGATTAAAATAATACATATAACGAATAATAGATTTCTTATTTGATCACTATATATTTTCAAGAAATTAAATCAGACATCGAATACAGTAGAATTAAGAATAATATATTCTAACTGTCACCGAGGAGTATATATATATATATATATATATATATATATATATATATATATATATATATATATATATATATATATATATATATATATATATATGAAAGCAGTGACATGCATTGGGTGAGAGAGAGAGAGAGAGAGAGAGAGAGAGAGAGAGAGAGAGAGAGAGAGAGAGAGAGAGAGAGAGAGAGAGAGAGAGAGAGAACTTAAATATATATATAAGAATTCGTGAAAGTAGTATTGGGCGCATAAAAAAAATCAGGGAAATGGTGTGTGGGTGACACAGATCTAATCCTGCACGCGAAGAAAATCATTAAGACTAATCCACATGGAATGGATTACATGTCCTAGGCCATTTATCCAAGGATCAAATGGCCTTTATCCTTTTCATAGCCATGTACGACTCGCTCGTTTATTCTCATGAATCCAGATTCAAGAGAATCAATATACCAGAGTTAATTGATCATTACTTCTCCTGTCGTTTATTTATTTATTTATTTCATTTCCTCAATGGGCTATTTATCTCTATTGGAGCCCCTGGGCTTATAGACTCCTGGTTTTCCAACTGGGGTTGTAGCTTAGCTAATAATAATAATAATAATAATAATAATAATAATAATAATAATAATAATGATGATGATGATGATGATGACAAACAACAACAAAAATAATAATAATACAGTAATAACGAAAATAACAACAATAACAACAACAACAATAATAATAATAATAATAATCATAATAATAATAATAATAATAATAATAATAATAATAATAATAATAACAATAATAATAATAATAATAAAAATAAAAATAATGATAATATTAATATAATAATATTCAACATCATAATGATAATAATAATAATAATGATAATATTAATATTAATAATAATAAATAGAAAAATATTAATTCAAAGATTATTTTCTAGATATTGAATGTAAATAACTAAACTGAAAATCGAATCCCTATTTCGTTAACATTTACTAACAAGATTCAACCTAAATCAATATTTCGATAAACTTTTAATTATTTTACCCATTCCAATTTAACACCATTGATAAATTGATCATAATTTAACAACATGAGGAATCTCAAGAGAAACGTCACACTCGAAATCGAGCGAGAGAGTAAACATCGTTCAAGACAAAAAGTGAGAGATACATTTGTTTTGAAATGTTCTCCCATCTTTTTCAAGCATTTCGTAAGTGAGCAAACACTCGTGCAAAATAAATATATTTTGATCTCTTGAAGGGTTTAAGGGTTCAAGTAATAGATTGATTGGTGGTAAAAACTTATTCAGAGTTTTGATGTTTATTTTATCCATATTTCATTATTCTTTTTTATCATTTATGTATTTTCCACTGTATAAAATTTATCTGTTTGATTTTCTATTGATTTAAGCAATGTCCTATGTGTTTACACTGTATCAACTCTATAACTTTTACGATATAAACTAATTTCCCATAATAATTTCATACAATTTAAGTCAATGGGAGTGCATAACAAATAAGATACATATTATTTTCTGCCCAATTTCATATAAAAATGCACACAAGCTTTCAAACTCAGACAAAGAAAGTAATAAATTAAGATCATATAATAACTGGACTGGAAGCTTCATTTGTCTAATATCAAACATTGAGACTGGATATAACTTAAAGGGTTTCTAAATAATTTTTCAGTTAGAAAAAAAAAACACACACACAAAGAATGGGAAACATTCTTAAAACGAGCAGAGGTAAGTACAGTAATCTGGATTATTTTCTCTCTTGGTGAGGGATGTTATGAGGAAAGAAATTAATTTCCCTGGCAAAGCAGAGGTAGGAAAATTAGTCTGTCTCAGAAAAAAAAAGTAAGTCTCTTCTATAGTTTGCTTCATCTGTTTTATATGTAAACTGACGTTTACATCTTTACGTATAAGAATACATGGACAGAAGGTGACTGAAATAATCGAAATATACACTGTTAAGAATTTGCATTAAAAAACGGTAAATGTTCGGTAACCTTTATTCCGGATTTTTACCGTTTGTAAAACGGATATATTGACGTAAAAGAGGGATATTAAGGTCACCAACCCGTAAAAAATAACTAAGGTAAAATTACGGTCGCCTGTATTTTACTGAAATACGGTTGAGAACAGTATCTTTTTTGCAGAGATTTTCGATTAAAATTACGGTTTTTTCTAAGTGTGTAGTCAATTTCTACTCTATAAATGCAATCTCACAGAGAGAATTTGCGAAGAAATTAAAGAGCTGAAACTCTCACACAAGAGGTGAATTCGTAAAAAACATACATGCCATAAAAAGTAACATCGTCAATTATTTTTTTTTATTTCATTCCTTCTTTACATATCGAATCTCTACACAGTAACTGTAACACGGTGGTAATTGAATTTCTTCTTTTAAAATATATAAACGATACAAGAACAGGAAAAAAGACACCTAAAGTCATCACCGGCAAGTAAAAAAAAAAAAAAAAAAAAAAAAAAAAAAAAAAAAAAAAAATTCGCATATAACAGAATTTACATTTCATCTTCATCATCAACCATGTCATGCTCCTCCTGCAACAACTAATTCCTAACTTCCAATTCCACCAGACAGACTGACAGCTTGACAGTGGTAACAACTAACGTTAAACTTGACACCTTTAATGAAATCACAGTTATGAATCAAAGGAAAAAAAACAGCAAAATCAACTAGAAAAAAAAACAACGGAGAAAAAAATTTATATGGAATGAGAGAGAGAGAGAGAGAGAGAGAGAGAGAGAGAGAGAGAGAGAGAGAGAGAGAGAGAGAGAGAGAGAGAGAGAGAGAGAGAGAGAGAGAGGAATTGTGCGGACTTGGATAGAGAAATAAAAGTTTAGAGATAACATTAATTTTGCATAAGACAGGAACGGTATAAGAGTAAGCCTTCCTTAACTTCAGACCTACGACTTACCTTCACATGCCCTTTTAAAGACAGGAGTAAGATAAACCTTTGACTTCCAGGTGAAGCAAATTATTTCTAGAGATAGTGAATAATATTTGGAAACTCTTATTTATTTCAAAATACAGCAGGTATATATGAACTAACCACGGACCTTTATAGCACTAACCATGAAACCCAGTAAGATAGGAAAAAGCACAGCTCTGAATAATAATAATAATCTTAATAGTAATAATTAATACTATTATTATTATTATTATATAAGAATTACGGTAGAGAAAATAGACAAATGCCCCATATCCTTTACTTCATAACTGATAAACGGAATAGGTATAGGAATGATGTCAAAAATTTTCCCTTCTAACGTACGCCAAACTAAACTAATGCCAATAAAAAAAAAAAGAAAAAAAAAAGTTTCCATTCAGGTACATCAAATCTAACGCTTTGAAGAACGAAAATATGCTCACAGACGACCAACGCTGAGAGCATTCTCAATAACAAGTAATTGAAAATAATCATGGAAATTAGAAAAACACATTCATCACTGATTTTTAACCATTTTGTGAAAGTTGATACACACATTTTTCATTAATAAAATGCTACTACCTCACATAAAAAATCAGAATAAAAAAGGACCACCCTTGATACTAATATAAAAACGTAAGCCGGTCTAAATATAGGCCAGGTTTCAACAAATACGATTTGGAAACTGAAAGCTTTCATCCTTCCGTTCAACGGATCTCTTCAGCCAAAAGGTTGTCGACTGAAGAGGGGAGTTGAGGAGGGGTCTCGTTGGGGTAAGAGAACGATTGCTCCAATTTTCTTTACCTGTGTCCTATCACCAGCCAGTCTCTCTTTGTACAGTTCCACTTACCATCGACTATTATTTAACAAAGGTATGTATGAGGATTTTAGTTTTAAAGGTTTAAAGGCTGATCATGAATGGCAGGGGCAAAGGACAGTGACAGTGCCCAAGAGACTGATCATATACTACTACTACTATTATTATTATTATTACTTGCTAAGCTACAACCCTAAGCTATAAGCCCAGGGGCCCCAACAGGGAAAATAGCCCAGTGAGGAAAGGAAACAGGAAAAATAAAATATTTCAAGAAAAGTAACATTAAATATATATATTTTCTATACAAACTATAAAAACTTTAACAAAACAAGTGGAAGAGAAATAACACAAAATAGTGTGCCCGAGTGTACCCTCAAACAAGAGAACTCTAACCCAAGACAGTGGAAGATCATGGTACAGAGGCTATGGCACTACCCCATACTAGAGAACAATGGTTTGATTTTGGAGTGTCCTTCTCCTAGAAGAGCTGCTTATCATAGCTAAAGCGTCTCTTCTGCGTGTGATCAGCGCTCAAGCACCTTCTCCAATCAAGCTAGGATCATGGAGGGCCAGGCAATGGCTACTGGTGAGTAGGCAGGTAGATCTATAGGATCTACCCATCCTTAGCTCACGAGGATGGTGAGGTTGCAGACACTACTAGAAACTATCGAGTTTAAGTGTGACTAGATGCCCAGTTCGCTAGGCATTGGATTTAAGCATTTGCTTAGCCCGGTGCTGGAGGCTGTGGGGCCATTCATAACCCAGTTGCAACAGTAGGGGGGGGGGGGGTTCTAGTAGTTAGACTATGAAGGAAAAGTTAAAGAGGTTGGATAGCAAGATGGAAGAACTGAAGTGGGAAATAGACGGGTGTAAAACAAGTACAGTTAGGGGCCTAAGTAACGCATACAGTGGATTGAAAGAGGGGCGCTAACAGCACTATCGTCCTACAAAGAGTATTACAAGGAAACCCCGTTACTAAAGATATAAAAGAATCTGTTTATGTCTCAAACTTGTATCTTTTACTAATAAGATTCTTAATAATATACGATAATAGTCATAACACTCATCTCTCTCTTGTCTATGTTAGTATTTCTAAAAACTTCCAAGATGTAACACTATGGGCATTACAGCATAAAGAAGCAATGCAAAGGTATAGATTTGTTCAAGGATACGAAATAATATCAATATTTATAGAAAAGAAAGTCTCTATATAGATATAAATCTGATTGGTCTTGACAAACATGAGATTGTCACTTTGCCCTGTTGCGCATATTGATGTCAATACTTCAATGTAATACCAAAAGAAAAACTATCTCCAGTATACACAAAAAGTATAGATAAACGCATGTATGTATATATGTGTGTATGTATATATACACACACATATATATACACATACATATATATATGTATGTATATACACAAATATAAATTTTATGTATATATATATATGTATATATATATATATATATATATATATATATACTGTATTTATATATATATATATATATATATTTATATCTATATTTATATCTATATATATATATATATATATATATATATATATCTATATCTATATATATATATATATATATATATATATATATATATATATATATGCGCGTGTGTATGTGTTTGTGTGCAATTGTCTTCTCGAGTTTTTGCATTTTACACTTTGATAAGGTGTTCCAGAAGGTGTAAGTCATCTTATTTTTACCACTATTTTAAATGAGGTTCTTAGCCCCCCCCCTCTCTCTCTCTCTCTCTCTCTCTCTCTCTCTCTCTCTCTCTCTCTCTCTCTCTCTCTCTCTCTCTCTCTGGAGAAAATTGTTGAAAAATATGTACCGGAAAAAACAATAAATATCAGACATGCATACCAAGAGACAGGAGGATCTTATTTCCAAAAATTAGAAAGTGGAAGAAAAATCTTGCAAAAGAAAAAAATGTATGGAAAATGATGGAAATAAAAAGTAAAATAGAAAATGAAGAACAAAAGAATATACAATCGAAAGAAAATAAAAAAGGGACTTAGAAGAAAGGACACTTCAAAAAACACCAAAGATGAATAAAGGGAGATTATAAATAGGCCCTCTAAGAATTGAAGGACGGTTAACGAATAAAAAAAAAGGAAATATGCTACATATTAGCAAAAAAATATAAGAGTGAGTTCACGCCAAGAATTGTGAATGAGAATAATGAAACAGAAATGAGAGAAGAAAATGTTGAATATCTAACGGATATGGATATTAATGAAGCAGATATTGTGCAGGCTATAAGCGAAATTAAAAATGGAATCGGCGGCCGGATTAGATGGAATTCGAGCGATTTTGATAAAAAAAAAAAAAAAAAAACTGCCACACACTATCGCGAAGCCGCTTGCAATACTGCTAAGACAAAGTGTAGATATGAGCGAGATATATGTTAAACATAAATTAGGCTTATATAACCCCTATTTTCAAAAGTGGATCAAGACTAGAGGCAAGCAATTATAGACCTGTTAGTCTAACATCACATATTATGAAAGTGTATGAAAGGGTAATAAAAAAGAAAATAATGAATCACTTGGTTAAAAATAATTTATTTAATATAGATCAACACGGTTTTGTGCCAGGAAAAAGTACACAAACCCAACTGATAGCACACTATGAAAACATATACAAAAATATGATAAATGAAAAAGACACAGATGTGATCTATCTAGATTTTGCAAAAGCTTTTGACAAGGTAGACCATAATATATTACAGAAAAAAAAATGAGAAAGCATAATTTTGTGGGAAAGATAGGAAAATGGGTAAAAGAATTTCTGCAAAACATAAAACATAGTGGTTGCAAATGACGAGAAATCAGATGAAGCTCAGGTAATATCTGGCGTGCCACAAGGTACGGTATTAGCTGTACTGCTGTTTGTTATTATGATCTCAGACATAGAGGTGATGTTAAAACTTCCGTAAAGAGAAGTTTGCCGCCGATGACACAAGAATAAGTACAGAAATTACTTGTGATGAAGATAGGAACTCACTACAAAGAGATCTAAACAAAATATATGAATGGACGGAGATACATAGGATGGTATTTAACTCCGGTAAAATCGAATCGATAAACTATGGAAACAGAGAAGGAATGGTATATGCATACAAGGGACCTAATAATGAGACAATCACAAACAAGGAAGCAATTAAAGACCTTGGTGTAATGTTAAATAGGAATATGTTATGCAACGACCAAATAGCAACACTGTTGGCTAAATGTAAAGCAAAAATGGGAATGTTATTCAGACACTTCTAAACAAGAAAAGCTGAACACATGATTATGCTTTACAAAACTTATGTGCGTAGTACACTCGAGTACTGCAATGTGATATGGTACCCACACTACCAAAAGAATATTGCACAAATAGAGAGTGTACAAAGGTCCTATACTGCTAGAATAGAAGTTAAGGACCTTGACTACCGGGAAAGACTGCAATTTTTAAAACTATAAAGTCTAGAAAGGAGAAGAGAACGCTACATGATAATACAAGCATGGAAGCAAATCAAAGGAATTACTGAAAACATCACGGAGCTAAAAATATCAGAAAGAGCAAGCCGAGGTAGATTAATAGTGCCCAAAACTATACCAGGAAAACTAAGGAAGGCGCACAGGACATTAATCCACTACGCACCAGCATCGATAATGCAGCGACTATTTAATGTGCTGCCAGCTCATCTAAGAAAACATATCAGGACTGAGCGTAGATGTGTTTAAGAATAAGCTCGATAAATACCTAAGATGCATCCCAGACCATCCAAGACTGGAAGATGTTAAAATACACCGGAAGACGCATTAGCAACTCTCTGGTGGATATACGAGGTGCCTCACACTGAGGGCCCTGGGGGAACCCAAACATAGAATAAGGTAAGGCAATAAGGCTCTCTCTCTCTCTCTCTCTCTCTCTCTCTCTCTCTCTCTCTCTCTCTCTCTCTCTCTCTCTCTCTCTCTCTCTCTCATACATATATAAACACACACACATATATTATAAATATATATATATACATAAATCTATATACATATATATATAAATATGTAAATATATATATATAGTATATATATATAGTATATACATATATATATATCTATATATATATATATATATATATATATATTTATCACTTTTCAGGATATCAACCATTTTTTGGGGAGGTGAGTAAGGGGAGTTTCTTTAATTGTTGAACAAATAATTAATATATCACTCGAGTTTAATGCATAGAAAAAAACAGTTAGAGCGTGTTTAATTTAAATAACTATTACGCATAAAGCCGAGTTCTAAGGGTATTCCATGCCCAGGAGAAAAAACTTCGTTAAAAAAATAGTCATTTCATAAATAACTTAATGTGAACGTATCGTATTGAGATAAAATCATCTATATTTGGAACATTCAATACTGGGTAGCAGGACTGTATATTATGGGATCTGCCTTCATGAAACACCAATCTGTATATCTCCCCTAAACAATAAAAAACAAGTGTCTGATTAAATATATTTATATATATATATATATATATATATATATATTATATATATATATATATATATAAATATAATATATATATATATATATATATATATATATATATATATATATATATAGAGAGAGAGAGAGAGAGAGAGAGAGAGAGAGAGAGAGAGAGAGAGAGAATATATATATATATATATATATATATATATATATATATTATATATATATATATATTTCCGGTAACGTTCGGCAGCATTGCCAGACGAATAACTTCTCTCCCCGTCCCTCGGGTATGGGGAAGAGAGAGTAATCATACCCTGGTGAGAGAGGGGTAAGTGTATGTACATTTCTAAATATATAGCAGTCATTTTGACGGGTCGCGCTCGCTAGTGCCGAATAAGGCTTCGTCATCTTTTTGTAGATCAAATTAGATCACATTTTACTAAACAAACGTGCCTTCGAGGAAAAAAAAAAAAGATTCCGGACTGAAAAAATACGCATGAAATGTTCGTGAATCTTGACGGCATTTTCCAGTCGAAATAAATGTTCCCGATTTGGACACAGTGACACTCCAGAAAATAAAATGGTTGAATAATTATGTGGGAAGGGTGCGTGGTCCGCTCCTACCCACGAATACTATTGCTGGTTAAAGTTAATGAGAAGTATACACATAAATGTGGCCGCTGTTAAATAAATCTTGCATTTCTCAGTCGTTCATTTGCTTAATGGTCATGTGTACTGTGTATCAGTGTCTCCATAGTCCCATCGTTTGAGAGAAGTTTAACATCTTTAAAAATATGGGAGAACTCTATTCACCTTCTTAAAATTGGCTGAGAAAAAAAGCTGTATGTATTTCCATGAGACAAATACATTGAATCACGACTTTAAAAAGAAATATATATATATATATATATATATATATATATATATATATATATATATATATATATATATATATATGCATATATATAATTCATATATATACACATAAATAATATATATGTAATATTATATATATATATATATATATATATATATATATATATATATATGTGTGTGTGTGTGTGTGTGTGTGTGTGTGTGGGCGTGTGAATGTGTCCAGCCAATTTGAAAAGCATTATTATGCACACAAACTTTATACCCTCCTTTTCTCACTCACAAAGATTAGCATTAACGTAAATATTCCTATTGTATACACTTACAATATTCACTTTTTTTTTAATAAATATTCTTTAACCCAGGACTCTCGCATAACAACATATCTTTCCATATATGCTTTTTGTTGTCATAGCTTTAAGGTCGAAGGAGGCCACTACTTACTGCTAAGTCTTTACAAACGTTTAGAACGTTTCAAGGCTGCTAAAATCACTGGCTACATCACCACATGTACTCAATGCACAGCCTCTAAAACATTTATAACGTTTCAAAAAATCTAAAATCTCTGCTAGATCTTTCTCTGACAGCCTCTATAACGTTTATAAGGATTCCAGAAGGAGAAAATGTTTAGTGCTAAGAATAGAATCACCAGTAGAGACAGGTGATATCTATACGTCACGGGGGAAATGTTATCTTTAGCTCACTAACGATTTCTTATATCCTAGTTTTCTTCTTCCATATATATTCAGGACTTCAAATTAGATTTAATTTTTCACGCACGTTTGTAAGTATATCACAACCCTTTATATATTCCCTTATCTTTTTATTTCTTGGTTTTTCTCCAAAATGAAGAGAAAAGAAAGGTGTTCAAATATCTTTTTTTTTTTTTTTTTTTTGAAAGGTGCTATAGTTTTCTCCAGTTCTGGTCTTTGAATTATATGAAAAATTGTGACAGAATTAAACCTTTTCTTACATTTCCTATTTTAAATATTCCAAGTAACAATTAAAATGAAATAAACGAATAAAATAAAAGGTAAGAGAATGTATTCACACTAGATTTATTTAGTTTTAGTTATATATTCTTTGTATAGGTTTTCCCAAAATATATACACTTCAAAATTTAAGTTTTTATGCACAATAAGGGTATAAATTAATTTTTGTATATTTTTTCTCATTTCACAATCTTTGATACAAATCAGATAACCATTAAATAATAATATGCACAATAGCTTTTAGTTATATTTTATAATTAGAGAAAATTTACGCTTCCATACACGAAGAATCTTGCATTAATCTAATATGATTATTCCTCTGGAAGGAATTATGAAATTTAGGACTTTTGGCCGGCGCTGGACCGGGAAAGTCATTCCTTCTCAGTTTTATAGAAAAGTATAAAGAATCTTAAAATAACCCAAGAGGTTTTTCAAGACCTCCAATCTCAAAGTGATTCAATCACAAAAAAAAAAAAAAAAAAAAAAATATTCCATGTGCCTTTCCATCCAGGAAAAACAGGTCTGTACTCAGCTAGAAAATAAACACGAAAAGGCGGGAAATATATGACAGGCGTGATCTAAGTAAGATGTAAAAAGGTCCATGTGGAGGAGGAAGAGGAGGAGGAGGAGGAGGAGGAGGAAGAGGAGGAGGAGGAGGTAATTTTCCATTCCCAAGTTTTGCATCCCAGGTAAGTATGGTAATGGTTAAAGCTGACCAACCTATGACTCTTCTGTACGCTTCGCTTCACTTTCTTATGATCAGCGCCTTTCCCATTCACGCCTTCGCCTGTTATAGTTCACTCGAGAGCCGTTTCCATATTCAGTTACTAAAAATACATCTTGAATCAATAGGATCAAGAAGGTTTTGTTACTTCGGGTTCCTAAATTATAAAATAAATACGAATCATTAAGACACAGGTTTTGTTACGTCGGGTACCTAAACTATATATATATATATATATATATATATATATATATATATATATATATATATATATATATATATATATATATATATAGATCATTAAGATGAAAAAGAATTTGTTACGTTGGGTTCCTAAATTATAAAAAAAAAATAAAAGTCATTAAGACGAAGGTTTTGTTACATCTGGTTCCTAAATTAGAAAAAAAAAAAAAAAAAAAAAAAAAACATCATTAAGATGAAGAAGGTTTTTTCACGTCGAGTTCCTAAACCATAAAAAACACAAATAATTAAGATGAAAAAAGTTTATTACGTTGGATTCCTTAACTTAAAAAAAACTTCACGGTTAATCTTGCTCTATTGTTCACGAAGTCGTCGGTGAATTCAATTGACTACTGTCTCTGATTACTGATGATTCAGAATGATATTTGTTTATTCTAAATCCTTTGCTGACAATTTGATTCATTACAAGAAAAAAATTATTTTCGTTTGAATTGAATGTATATAATTACTTAACCACTATTTGCATACTGATATTATACGCTAATTTCTTTCTTATACGGAATTCTGGAACCCCACAAGCTATTACAATTTCAAATTATTCTCTTTTAATGATATCTTTAAGCTTATATATTTGAATAAACCTCTCTGTGTACAATATCTTTAAACTTATTATGTGTTAAGAAAACTTTCTCTGCACAATATCCTTTAACTTATTAGGTGTTTTAATAACTCTCTCTTTGTGTTGTAAAACATTTATGAATACTTAAAATTCAACCAATGGGTTTGTGGAAGTCAGATCATATGGCTGGTGAGACTTCAGTGCTAAACGAAAACGCCAAACTTGAGCATTGAAATAACATTAAATGAGGTTGGACAGCAAGAAGACTAAAAAGTGGGCGCAACTTGGTGGGAAAATTGGGAATTGACGTTGCAAAGACCCTTTCTTAATGCCTATAGTGTACCACTTGAGGCGCACTGTCGACAAAACAGAAAGATACTATTAGAGATATAAAAATGTTAAGACTATCATTAATTTTCATATAGTAAACCCATATCAAAATATAGATAAATTGATACAATATAATAATTAGAGAGCAAGTGCTTGGTTTTATATATATATATATATATATATATATATATATATATATATATATATATATATATATATATATATATATATATATTTTTTTTTTTCTGGTCACGTTCATTACCAGACGTATAATTACACGGTCTCTCCCCGTCCCCCAAATAGAGGGGAGGGAGTAATCATACCCTGGTGTGAGGAAGTACCCAGAGGGGTACACTCGGAAACCACATTCTCCCAGAAATTGCCAAACTGCCGGGTTGTAATTAGGAAAGGGGGGAGGGGGCAGGAAGGGTTGAATCTGTATATGTGACAGTGTGTATATCTAAGTATTTAGCCATCATCTTGCCGGGTCACGTACACTAGTATTTCATAGAAAAAGTTAAGTTCACAGATGATCCTAAATAAATCGAACGACCTCACCCGATCGCTAATAATTCCCAGTGAGAGAGAGAGAGAGAGAGAGAGAGAGAGAGAGAGAGAGAGAGAGAGAGAGAGAGAGAGAGAGATGCTGAACAGGACAAAAAGGGACGGCTTAATACGCATATATTTAGCAATGCTGATGACCCGATCTCTCGGAAACAATGTGGGCAGTGTGGAATTAACGTTAAAGTGGCCACCTCCAAAAACTCCACCTGACTTGTTTACTTGCTGGGCACTTCACTCGTCAAAACATTTATAAATCTATTAAGTTTTGCAGATTCATTTTTAATGTATAAACCAATTATATAATTTTTTATTTATGTTTATTTTGGAAATAAAACCAGGTTTCAGCAGATTACTAATTATCTTTTTTTTTACTTTACAATTTACATTAACAGTAAAAAATTGTGTACATAAAATATTTTGTACAATGTGCAGTATTATTTCTACCATTAGTATTACCATCATTAATATAAGAAAAACTAACGTAAGTTTAATTGAATAACGTGATAGTTAAATTGAAATGCAAGATTCCTCCCAAAATACTGTATATATATATATATATATATATATATATATATATATATATATATATATATATACATATATATATGTGTGTGTGTAAAAAAAGTATGAATAAAATCCACATGTAAACATATACATATAAACAAATATACGTACTTACACATATATATAACAATACACAACTGCTAGTATATATATATATATATATATATATATATACATATATATATATATAATATATATATATATATATATATATATATATATATGAAGCACTACATACAAATGTGTTAATGTTCATTTATATGTATACATACCTATTACGTCTACATCACTTTCGGAAGGTGGCATCGTCAAAAGATAGCGTCTTAGATTTCCAACAAGTCTTTAGAGATGAGTTTGCGATCCCCAGTAAATATTCTTAACGAACAATTCCTACTGACAATTGCTGCTGGCAAACTGCAGGTAACATACAGAGTGAACCACATACCATACTATTCCCTGCACAGTACATTTAAATTACATACTCTTGTATTTACATTTAGATGTAAATTATATTATTTTATCCCAATTATACAAATTATGATAAGTACGACAGATATATATTGTGTTGATTAATAAAATATTGCAAGTAATAATAATAATAATAATAATAATAATAATAATAATAATAATAATAATAATAATAATATCCAGGAAATATACAAACTCTTATAAGTGCGACAAATAGTGTTGATTATTACTATTTTGCTTATTCAAGAAATAGGAAAATATATATAAAATACTTCATTATATTCATTATGCAGTTGAAAATGATTAAATTAAACCCTTCCACTTCCAATGATATACAAACGACCAGGTGTACCCGGTATGTGATCTCATCACAACTTTCTATACAAAAACTAATATTCCTTTTCATTATTCAGTTGCCTGGAATGAGCGAACGAAAACGGTTTCCTTGAATTATTTCAATGCTTTTGTTTAGGTAATAAACATAGACTAAAATTATCGACATTGTATTACGAAAGGTCATTAATAACGAATGGGGGGAAAACAGAAGGCTCCCCAATGTTGGGTTTTGTTCCATTGTAATAAACTTCGTTGAATTATCTTTTGTCGTATTAATTGCCAAAGGCGATTTATTGTGTACCGGATCATATTTTCTACAAAAGATATATTTACAGCCTTTTTGTAGATACCTTGGCTCTTTCACCTTCTGGGTATTGTGTTTTAGAGTATTCGGGTTTGATTGAGACGTTAATTTTTCGTTAGTTTTCGTTATCAATCTTGAAGTGTACTAAAATGAATTTCCAAATACATATATACACACATCTCCCCTATATGATTATAAGAAAGTGTCTGATTATATATATACATATATATTAATATATATATATATAATATATATAGGACAGTATATATATATATATATATATATACATATATATATACATATATATATACATATATATATATACATATATATATATACATATATATATATATATACATATATATATATACATATATATATACATATATATATATATATATATATAATATATATATAGGACATATATATATATATATATACATATATATATACATATATATATATACATATATATATACATATATATATATACATATATATATATATATACATATATATATAATATATATATATATAATATATATATAGGACAGTATATATATATATACATATATATATATACATATATATATATACATATATATATATATATATATACATATATATATATATACATATATATATATACATATATATATATATACATATAATGTATATATATATATATATATATACACATATATACACACACACATATATTATATATATATATGTATATATATATACATATATATATAATGAATATATGTATAAATATATATAACTGTATATGTATATATATATATATATATATGACTAGATGTATAAATTTATATAACTGTATATACTGTATATATATATATATATATATGTATATATATCTATGTATATATATATATATATGTATATATATATAATATATGTATATATATATATATATATATACTTTATATGTAATTCCAGTCACGCTGAGCGATAATGCCAGGCGTATAACTGCTCGGTCTCTCCCTGCCCCTAATGTAGGGGGAGAGGGAATACTGGTGAGAATGGGTTACTGCAAGAGGTACACTCTGAAACCACACCTGCCGTGCTGTAGTTAGGAAAGGGGGAGGGTGTGGGAAGAGTTGAATCTACATGTGCGTTCATATCTATCTAAATACTTCGCCGTCATTTTGTACTGTTCTTGTACACTAGTATATACATACATACGTACATATATACCTATATATACACACAAACGAGGAGAGAGAGAGAGAGAGAGAGAGAGAGAGAGAGAGAGAGATCTTTGAAAGGAAACCAAGTAATGGACCTTTTCCATACCACAAAAGAGGTATTCAAAACACTCACAATAAAGGCCGGATGACCTAATTTATTCTTTCCCAGCATTAATAAACTCAAGCTATTATTGATCTCTGTCCGGCTTCCATAAGTAGAGACCATTTGACGTAGGAAGCTCACTTAACTTGGGTTTATCCTTTGTATATATTTAAGTGTTATTTTTCTCATTCTGATAACTGTGCGCGTCTTCCAACACCCGTTGGATTTAATGACGTCATCGGATAACAATGTATTTGATGACGTCATCGGATATTGTATTTGATGACGTCATCGGATAACAATGTATTTGATGACGTCATCGGATATTGTATTTGATGACTTCATCAGATATCAATGTAACTGATGATGTAATCGGATATCAATGTATTTAATGACGTCATCGTATATCAATGTATTTCATGACGTCATCAGATATTAATGTAATTGATGACGTCATCGGATATCCTTGTATTTGATGACATCATCGGAGATCCTTGTATTTGATGACGTCATCGAATATCAATGTATTTGATGACGTCATCGGATATCCTTGTATATGATGACGTTATCGGATATCAATGTAATTGATGACGTCATCGGATATCAATGTAATTGATGACGGCATCGGATATCAATGTATTTGATGACGTCATCAGATATCATTGTATTTGATAACGTCATCGGATATTATTGTATTTGATGACGTCATCGGATATCATTGTATTTGATGACGTCATCGGATATCATTGTATTTGATGACGTCATCGGATATCATTGTATTTGATGACGTCATCGGATATCGTTGTTTGATGACGTCATCGGATATCGTTGTTTGATGACGTCATCGGATATCAATATATTTGATGACGTCATCAGATATCACTGCATCTGATAACGTCATCGGATATTAAAGTCCGCTGTGGTTTTCCCCTTAGAACGTAAATAGAGGTGACATTTAAGGTATTGTTGAAGGATAGAAAGTCTCTCTCTCTCTCTCTCTCTCTCTCTCTCTCTCTCTCTCTCTCTCAGGATTATAGATACTTCGTAGAATAGCACCATAAATTGGAGACCCAAGTCGTGCTTATATTAATTTGTCCTTGGATATTACTTTTTATCTTAATGTATGAACTAACAATTCATCAATATATCAAAAGACTAATAATTTTTAAAAGATGCAAAGATTAATGTTCTGGTCACAGTCACTACGTAAGAATTTATCAGGTGATTTATCAGTATGAACGTTTAATAATTGAACTCATATTGTGGCGTTTGATTACACTCCACACCACTTTTAGGTAATCATTTAAAAAATATATTGTATTGTTATAAATTTTTCAAAATAAGTCGTAATGTCTAAAATAGAAAAGTTAAGACTTTATATTTCAAAATAATTTGTCTTGAATATGATAAGTTTTATCTAAATGGCAATAATGTTTTCACGTGAGTTGTGAATTAGCAGAGAGGTTGACATTATCTAAACTTTTGTCAACTACTATTTTTAGTTTTTATTAAAACAGTGAAAACCGGAAGGGGGGGAGGTATCTCCGTTCTTTACCCCTCATATTTCGAACAGCTTCCTATCCCTGATCAGTCACGTAATGTAATACATTCTAACCACCCTTTGGTAATTACAAAGTTATTATTAGTATGCTCACCTCCCTTCCTGTTCAATTATGTGGATAGTTATAGGTATCGTAGATACTGTAGTATCAAAAAATAGCAGCTGGGTAGGAGTTAGCGACAGTAATTATCGAGATTATATGTGTAATTCCAATTACTTCTATAAGAGTATAGTTTTGAACAGCTTCTTACGGATTCAAGCACTCTTTATTATTTGTGATTTCGTTCCATGATATTTTGTCAAGTTTCATTGGTATCGATTGCACAATATTTCAGTTCCTCAACTTGAATTTCATTTAGTTTTCACTTTATACGTAGTTATTCTTTTTATTGATTTTGTAGCTTGAAGTAATTTTTCAACCTTCGACTATCGTTTTTATTCTTTCAGGTCCGGAGGTTATAGTTTAAATATCAATATCTATAACTAAAAGTTCGAGTCAAAATAATATAAGGGTGAAAACACTGAAAATCATTTGTAAATAAAGTTAAATTATATCTAGTTTAAGGAATGGAATATTTTTAAAAATTCATGGGAAAATTACATTTATTAGCAATTTGTGCTTAATAAGTTATTTGAAATTTAAAACGTAGAGTTTAAGAGAACAAAATCAAACATCAAAAGACAAAGTCATAGATATCTTGCTTTGACAACTTACAGTTGAGTTTTGAGATTAAATGTTTTAAGGGTTATGGTGGCCGATGTGGTAATGTCCCTGGTGAATTCCAGACTGGGGTTTGAAGTCCAGCTCAAACTCGTTAGTTTCTTTAGTCCCTTCAACCTCACAATCCTTGTGAACTAAGGATGGGGGTTTGAGAGAGCCTATAGATCTTTCTGCTGAGTCATCAGCAGCCATTCTATATACACACACACACACATTATATATATACATATATATATATATATATATATATAAATATATATATATATAAACATATATATATAAATATAAACATATATATATATAAAATATATATATATATATATATATATACACTGTATATACACATATATGTATATATATATATATATATATATACATATATATATATACATATATGTGTATATACAGTGTATATATATATATATATATATATATTTATATATATATATGTTTATATTTATATATATATGTTTATAATATATATATATATAATATATAAATATAATATATATAAACATATATAATAAATATAAACATATATATATATATATAAATATATATATATATATATATATACACTGTATATACACATATATGTATATATATATATATATATATATACATATATATATATATACACATATGTATATATATAATATATGGATAAATATCAACACAACATCGTGTTCAAATAGAAATAAATTTCTACCTCATACTTGGGATCGAACGCTAGCCCCTTCTAATGAAAGGCCAGGTCGAAACCAACCATGTCACGAGAGCCCATAAAGAGAATTGGAACCTGACGCTAGCTGTTAGCGTCAGGTTCCAATTCTCTTTATGGGCTCTCGTGACATGGTTGGTTTCGACCTGGCCTTTCATTAGAAGGGGCTAGCGTTCGATCCCAAGTATGAGGTAGAAATTTATATATATATATATATATATATGTATATATATGTACATATATATATATATATATATAATACATATATATATATGAACTTGTATCACTAACACTGGTGATTTTAATAATTGTAAATATCAACCATAATAGCATTTAATATATAATTCTACTATTAGGAATGTATATCCACACGAAATTCATTTATGACAAATGCTTCTGGCCGGGCAAGGATTCGAACCTATGCCCTGAGTCGATACAATGCCTTAAGGGACGACTTAAACAATAGAGCTATCACGAGATGGGGGTATTAAGTTCTTTTAATTACACTCATAAATTTGCCTCTTGGAAAGGTCTATTTTGATAATGATTTTTTTTTTTTTTTTTTTTAATGAACTATTTCGGATTAGAAAACTAGAATGAATGAATGCTTTGAAGTTTTCTGGCATCCTGACATCGAAGGTCATTTACGCCGATATCGTTCATTGTAATAAAGAGTAAAAGAATATTCAATTAAATCCATAAAAACAAATATGTTAAAAAATATAATATATAATAGATATATTTGCCTTTCGCCTTGCATGTAAAGTATAATCAACACTAATCCGCTTTAATTGATCAGTCTTTCTGTATTCGTTCATCTTGTAATACGCTGTTCAAGTT
>NC_090728.1:43855050-43860050 GCF_036898095.1 Palaemon carinicauda | reverse complement strand
AATAAGCAGTTTACATTTTGTCCATTAATTTAACCTTCATAATTTACGTTTCCCAATTTCCTTCATGGTGTAAATCGGTATGGCAATTAACTTCACGAATTATGTATATATATGTTTTGAATCAGAGACAAACTAATTTCATAAAACCCTACGGTTGTTTCACATACAATATGGTTTATAATCATTCTTCTCTCTGACAGGGAATGTTATACTGTAGCTGCTTTTGATGCAATGAGTTTCTGGACATAGAACTTCGATATTTTTAATGACCTACTGTAGGTTAAATATGATTTTCACACATACATTATATGCACATTGTATTGTATTCATGTATGTATATATGTGTTTTTTTTTTACTGTTCATGGAATACAATGTTCACTGTACAGCTAATTTTTTAATTAGCTAAGTTAGAGTTGCCTTTGATGAGTGTTCTGGTCACGATGACTTGAACCATTTAACTAATTCTTTAACAGGAAAAACAAAAGCATGCTCTCTCTCTCTCTCTCTCTCTCTCTCTCTCTCTCTCTCTCTCTTCATTGTTTCTTGTCCTCGCACCTTATGTGGGTTTTCATAAACCATTTAACTAATTCTGTAACAGGAAAAACAAAAGCATGCTCTCTCTCTCTCTCTCTCTCTCTCTCTCTCTCCATTGTTTCTTGTCCTCGCACCTTATGTGGGTTTTCATAAGATCCCTTCAAGCTATTTTACTGTCACCTTAGTTCCTTACTTGGCTGGCGCTCGAAGGGCTGAGCCCCTTTCTTCAAGACACACTCTCGAGGCCATTTCTCCATGTGGCTTCTTTATTTCTATGTATCTTTAATTAATTAATTATTTTCAAATCTTGAAACTATACGAAAGAAGCTAAGAGGTTCTATTTGATAGCATCTATTTAACACCCTATATTTATTGGACAAATAATTTCTGCCTTATTTAGTTCAACTTAATTTCAAGTTTAATCAAATTTCCATATATTTTCCCCACTTCAAGTGGCCTAGAGCTGTTATTTCACTTTCTAATAAAAGCTTCATCTGAATTAAAACCTCCCGTTACCTGGAATACCTGGAGGTTTCCCGCCTTTCTTTCTGTTGAGTTACAACCTGCACCTATCACTCTCGAGTACCTTTCTTCTTCTTTCTCTCTCTGTCGCTCTCGACATGACGTAAGATCCCTCTGTGTTGTCTCTTAATAATCTTTTAACAACAACTTCAAGAGAACAGTGTTGTCTCACACAAGAGGCTTCCGAGTAGAAGAGGATGGAGGGGGAAAAAGGCTGAGGAGGAAAGAGACAAAGAAGTCAACCGTTGACAGCGTGAGAGAGAGAGAGAGAGAGAGAGAGAGAGATACTGCGAGTATCTAAGGTCAGCTTTGCGTAATGGCAAAACATCGATTGATAAGCATTTGTATTGGAATAACGAATGTGATGTTGCATGTTTACTAATATATATATATATATATATATATAACACACACATATATATATATACACATATATATACATGCATAAATACATATTATAAAAAGCTAAGCTACAACCCTAGTGGAAAAAGCAAGATTCTATACATATAATAATGGGTCCCTAAAGATTGTAAAAGACGCAGGGGAAGAAAGAGATGACAATGGATTGACGAGCTAAGAAAATTTGTGGATATAGGCTTACATAAGACCATCAACAAACGCGAGTGGAAGGACAAGTCCGAGGCCTTTTTCTTGCAGTGGACTAGTTACTGCTGCTGCTAATGATGAGATATATATATATATATATATATATGTATATGTATATGTATATATATATAGATAGATATATAGATAGATAGATAGATATATGTTGTAGCCATTAAGTACAACTGCTGAAGCCTGTACAACCTCAGCTGGATTATGATGTGCCTCAATAACTGGTGAAATGCATCAAATCCCGGTCCTGGAACTAAGTTGCAATGTCAGAAGTCCCCAATTTTAACGAATATGATGATGTATTCAGAAACAGGCCTAAGTTAGCTTAGCAACTGTACAATACTTGATAACTCTCTAGTTTAAACAACCTATTAAATCTAGAATAAATAAGATCAGCATGACAGATACCATGTTTTCAAGACGGTATTGGTGAAGGGACTCTAACCTAACCAAACCTAACCTAAACCCAACCTATCCTAACCAAACCAAACTTAACCTATCCTTTTAGACCTAACCTAACCAAGATTGTTCCAGTCGTGGGCTATGATGGAGACTATCTCGACTCTAATTCGGGAATGTGGAACAAACTGACGACATGAGAGCTAAGTTTAAATCGTGTGCCATTGTAGGAATAACTGTCTGTTATTATCATCTTCTGATGATACTTTAAAACTGGTATCGTTGTTTTATCAATAAAGACAATTTGGTCGAAGGAAGACCATTATCGGGGAGAGTAGAAGATGGGAAGTATGAAAGGAAATCCTACAAAATGGAATCACTTCACGTGACGAACGTTAATATCACTCCTCAAACATTCAACTGATGTCTGACCAAAAATATTTTGACTTGTATCACTGTTTATGCTTCTCGCGTATTGCATCCTGAAGGTGAAATGAATCCTTGATTTATCATATACAATTTTGACATGATATCCATTTTTTTGCACACTGGTCCACAACAGATGCACCTTTTGTAGATATTTGTATAAATTAATAATAATAATAATAATAATAATAATAATAATAATAATATTAATAATAATAAATAATGATGATGACAACAACAACAACAACACTAATACTAATAATAATAACAATAATAATAATAATAAATAATAATGATGATGATGATAACAAAAACAAATAATAACAATAACAACAACAACAACAACAACAACAACAACAACAACAACAACAACAACTACAACAACAACAACAACAACAATAATAATAATAATAACAATAATAACGTATTTTGAGGGGAATAAATAATGAAGAGAGCAATATACTGTGGATGAACATATTATGTGGCTTAGACAGGGGATTGAGAATTGAGAATACAATGTCTTTAGGCCTACCAGAATGGATGAGATAGATGACATCTGCAAGGATGAGTGGTGACTAGAACTAGACTTAGGGTCGAGGGGGGGGGGGCTACACTTCCTCCTTAAAGAGAAGCGACTGTTACAGTAATACTGTAATCTTATCTATGAATTTCCATGGAGATTTCTTTTTCATTATTATGAAAGAGCTCCCTGCTATTGAAGATTGCCCCTATATCATTTTTTTTTTTCGTTATGAAAACTCCCCTATACAGTATAATGAAGAGAACGTGCCTGGCTGTATATGTATGTATGTGTATGTATGTATGTATATGTATGCATGTACATATATATATATATATATATATGTGTGTATATATATATATACATATATATATATATATATATGTGTGTGTGTATGTATACATATGTGTATGTATGTGATATATATATATATATATAGTGTGTGTGTGTGGTATGTATGTGATATATATATATATATATCCGGTCACGCTCAGCTCTACCTGTCCATCGGGTAGGAGGGAGAAGTAGTAGTCATGCCCTGGTGAGAGGAGGGTGCGTGTGGTTGTGTGTGCATATCTAACTATCTAGCCGTCATTTTTGACGGATCGCATACACTAGTGTATAATAATAAAATATCCTTAAACTCCTTTTTTTTTTTCAAAGTAGTTCATGCATAGGAGACGAGGCAGACCGTATCAGCTGTAACAAATATAATTTGTTCTGGTCGTCACTGGAACAAACACATCGAGACACGTGTTGTGTTTATTCTTATGGAACGAATACAGCTGTTTCGTGCACCTGTCTCATTGGATTTTTTTTTTTTTTTTTTTTTTTACGCTCGCCGAATGCTTTACTTGTTTTTCCAAAGCTTAATTCTGATTCTCCTGTTTCAGTAATGAAACAATCGATATATTTGATTTTGTCACTAGTAGACAGTTTCTAAATTAAATTCTTTCATTACAGCTTGATCGGAGAGAGAGAGAGAGAGAGAGAGAGAGAGAGAGAGAGAATCAGTAACGAATTAATCATAAATTAAATTCTTTCATTACAACTTGATCGGAGAGAGAGAGAGAGAGAGAGAGAGAGAGAGAGAGGGGAAATCAGTAACGAATTAATCAATATTTGATTTTTTCAATATTTTTAAATTGAATTATTTCAGCAAATTGACAGAGAGAGAGAAAGAGAGAGAGAGAGAGAGAGAGAGAGAGAGAGAGAGAGAGAATCAGTAACGAATTAATCGATATGTTTGATTTTTCCACTATTTCTAAATTGAATTCTTTCAGTAAATTGACCAAGAGAGAGAGAGAGAGAGAGAGAGAGAGAGAGAGAGAATCTGTAACTAATCAACCGATATGTTTGATTTTTCAATATTTCTAAATTGAATTATTTCAGCAAATTGACCGAGAGAGAGAGAGAGAGAGAGAGAGAGAGAGAGAGAATCTGTAACTAATCAACTGATATGTTTGATTTTTCAATATTTCTAAATTGAATACTTTCAGCAAATTGACAGAGAGAGAGAGAGAGAGAGAGAGAGAGAGAGAGAGAATCAGTAACGAATCAATTGATATGTTTGATTTTTCCACTATTTCTAAATTGAATTCTTTCAGAAAATTGGCCGAGAGAGAGAGAGAGAGAGAGAGAGAGAGAGAGAGAGAGAGAGAATCAGTAACTAATCTTTTAAATTATCGTTATTCTTATTAAGAATAATAATCAAAGACTCGGAAATTCGCAAGTAATTCTTACTCTTACTCCGCGACTATGTGCGTGTTCTAAAGACTTTCTTACCAGTGGCCCCCTAATGTCTAGCTTTGTGCATTGTTCTTTCCAGTATGTCTCGATCATTTTGGATGGGTTCCAGAACATCACGACAAGGGTCAGTGACCAAGTCAGTCTCAGTACTTGTTGGTATTTTTTATTTCTTGACAAAAAAAAAAAAAAAGGTACACTCTGGCACACTATTCTATCTATTTTCTCTTCTTGTTT
>NC_090728.1:43837550-43852550 GCF_036898095.1 Palaemon carinicauda | reverse complement strand
TATGCATGTGCGTGAGTGTATGAATGCATATCTATATAACTATTTACACATCATATTTGACGGGGACGTACACTATTTATTATCATTATTATTATTATTATTATTATTATTATTATTATTATTATTATTATTATTATTATTATTATTATAATAATAATAATAATAATAATTTCAACATCAGTATTAGCTCCAACTAATGCAGGGAATATCAGCACAAACATGTGTCACAAATCCCAATGGTTAAACAAAGGACCATGCAAACAAAAGCATCGAAAATCGATGCTGACAGACGTTGATGCGTTGATTAATTAGAAATCCGTAGCTGATAACACTTTCGCCATTATGTAATTCGTGTTGGCTGCCGAGGAAGACAAATACACACAAACAAATGTACACACAGAGATTTATTAATTATCAAATTTGAAAAAAAAAATTCGATTGACTATTCTGGCTAGTTGAAACAGGAAACCGACTGACTATTCTGGATAGTGAAAATTGTAATAATGATGATGATGAGGATTAAGAATAGTGACGAATAATGTAAACCGATGGACTATTCTGGCTAGTGAAAATAGGAATAATGATGATGATTGAAATAGAAGAGACAAATACTGTAAAAAAAAAATTTGTGGTGGAACAGTGCCTCTTTTCCTTAAAATGTCTTCGCAACATTAAATTGTAACCAAATGTTTCCTTTCCATCAGATTTTCATACGTATTACAAATTGAAATGTCAAAGAATAGACCATTACAGTAGATAGAAATCAGTGAGTCGTGAAGTTTATTTCATCTTTAGAAGTTGCTTGTTATGATAATAAAGAAAAATATCAGTATTACAAATATAAAACGATCTTTTCCCCATGCCGAAAGTCGAAGACCCTTCGAACGAAATATTCTAATATTACACGACGTCAATTTTTAATTAAGAACGACCATAAAATACCTCAAATAATTGCAATTTGGTATTTTAATTATCTTTACCTATAGTATTGTCTACGACGTAATTTTCATTATGGTGAAAATACAATGAAACTTTCCTTGATACTAAAATAAAAATCTTAGTTAAGATTAACTGGTTTTCATCCTGCTTCTTAAAATGTTCGTTATTAGTCTAAAAGTGTGGAGCAAAGATATATTATAAAATATATATAATCGATAGAAAAAAAAAACTTAAATTTTCAACATACTATGGAGTTTTTTTTTTTCACTGGTTAGGCATTTGACAAATGCAATCGATAGAGATTCATTACTTCAGTCTTGAAAGCCATTATCCAGTTGTTAATAATTTCCTTATTCACGTAATGCTAATGTTAAACAGATATTCATTATTACAATTTTAATTCTCTGGTTACACCACCACATGCACGTGCTGTATGTCTCTACAACCTTTATAACACTTCCAGAAGGTTAAAATCACTGGCTAAAAAAAAATCAGTTACCAGGCAACTAGTTTCACCGAGTATACCTAATTTATGAGAATAGGTTTAAACAGTATCAAATAAATTGTTGATTTTCAAGTAACCCTCAGATTACACTACAAGCTAAATGATAATGCCTGAACTCATAAAAGTATTCTAATTAAAAAAGTATTCTATCGTGAACCTGATCTCGTAAAACAATAGACTTGATAAGTTGCGAAAGGAAAATAAGAAGTAAAACTCCTATCTTGACGATTGATTGATTGATTGATTTCAAGTTTTCTGGCATCCTGACATCTAAGGTCATTGACGCCAATCTCTCTTGAAGTTTCATATTTCTCTCGACATGATTTTTCCTAGACAGTGACATCTGTATAAAAAAAAACGAAATTTTCTGCAAAGGAATACAAAGACATGTAAGAAAATCTACATAAGACTATGACATTTCCATTGATCCATCAATTATGAAATACGGAAAGCTGTGAGAGTGGCGTAACTGTCTGAGTGCGTACAATAAGGCTAGTGTCTATAAAGCAGCTGCCACCGTCATTAAGACAAGACAAGGCGAAATTGATGCCATTATGACAGGCACGAGCCCCATTAAGAGGTTAACAATGGCATTTCTGAACCTTACGTCCAGACCATCAGATTTCCGAGTTGTCGAACCACAACGCATATATAATTATTACAGTTATATTCACTAACTATAGTGTGCGCGACCCGTCAAATATGACGGCTAAATATCTAGATAGATATGAATACACACGCACAAATTTACCCCTTCTCACCCCCCCCCCCCTTTTTCTAACTATAACTCCTCTCACCTACCAGCGTATGACTACTCTTCCCTTACCCTGAGAGATGGGGGAGAGACCAAGTAATCATACGTTTGACAATGCTGGTCAGGGGTGACAAGAAAGTTATATATATATATATATATATATACATATATATATATATATATACGTGTGTGTGTGTACACATATATATCATATATATTGTGTATATACACACATATACTGTACATACATACATACATACATACATATATATATAATATATATATATATATATATATATAGATTGAGAGAGAGAGAGAGAAAGAGAGAGAGAGAGAGAGAGAGAGAGAGAGAGAGAGAGACTTGCTCTTTATCATATAGGGGAAATCGTACTGCTTAAAAAAACTGTATTTTTTTCTATTACTTCCAGCCGATTCATATAGCTTGATTGTGTTCCCCATCTCAAAAAAGAAGCCATATTTTGGTTCATTATCATCCATGAAACAGTAGGTCGAAAAGCTTACATTTTTGCTTCGTATCTAATATATATCAATGGATTCTAAGCATTATTTCTCAATGAACAGATCACATGATAACTATAGTCCATTTCTTTTATCGAGGCAGATTTGCACCGACTCGCAGCGGTGCCCTTTTAGCTCGGAAAAGTTTCCTGATCGCTGATTGGTTAGAATTATCTCATACAACCAATCAGCGATCAGGAAACTTTTCCGAGCTAAAAGGGCACCGCTGCGAGTCGGTGCAAATCTGCATCGCTAAAAGAAATTGACTATAGAATATTTAGGTTGACATCGTAAGATTTCACCAAATTATTATTACTTGCTAAGCTACAACCCTACTTGGAAAAGCAGGATGCTATAAGCCCAGGGGCTCTAACAGGGAAAATATTATTGTACATGTGTTTGTCCTAGCAAGGGACGCCTTTAATACCATACAGGAGTTGAAATCGGAGAGTATCAATAAAAAAATTTATTTTTACTTTGTCATGAAAATTAAAATTTTTATATTTTTATATGATAGGATAGAGGAATTGAAATTGGAGAGTATCGATACAAAATACATTATTTTTACTTTATGTTATGAAAATTAAAATTTTTATATGGTAGAATGGAGAATCAAAATTGTAGAGTATAGAAACAAAATTCGTTGTTTTTACTTTATGTAATGAAAATTAGAATTTTTATATGATAGAATAGAGGAATTGAAATTGGAGTGTGTCGATATAAAATTCGTTATTTTAACTTTATGTGACGAAAATTAAAATTTTCATATGATAGAATACAGACGATAAATAGAATGTATTTATCCAAATTATATTTTTTTTTATGAAAGGAAATCGACGAAGAAATCACCAGTACCAAAAGTAACAAATCTTTATAAAATTAAGAACTGATTTAATTAACGCTTGAATACACACGCAAATATACAAACACACATACATACACACACACAAAAGAACCAATTATATCATACAACAATCATTAACAAACAGAAACAAATTTAAAAATAATCATAACCCCTAAACCCAACCTTTCATGAAGTTCTACACTCGTTTATAAAGGTCCAATGATTAAAAAGACAAAGAAAATAGGATGACGATAAAAGATGTAAGAAATTGTGAAGCTCGTAATAAAAACAGACGCCTTTGACATTCTGGAAGTCACAATGTTTGGCTAGTTACATACGGTTGACTGAATACACAGCAAATCGTTTTCCATCACCTTTTCCCTGTGAAATTCGAACAGCCTTGTTGTTTCTTCAATTTGGACAATAGGTTACTCACAGTAAACTTTCTGACTCGTAATATAAATTTTTTTTTATGTGACTGACTTGGTGATATTTGAAACGACATCAGTGGTTTGTTTAGAAATTTAAAATTAGGATTCAAACACTCCCAGATATATTAATCTCTCTCTCTCTCTCTCTCTCTCTCTCTCTCTCTCTCTCTCTCTCATTTTTTTTCTTATAATATGACTGACTTGGCAATATTTGAAAGGACATCAGTGGTTTGACCAGAAATTTAAAATGAAGATCCAAACACCCCCAGATCTCTCTCTCTCTCTCTCTCTCTCTCTCTCTCTCACACCCCAGAAATATTAAGGGTCCATCTCTCTCTCTCTCTCTCTCTATCTTTTGTGAAATACACCTTTTCTGTTATATGACTGACTTAGCGATATTTGAAATAACATCAGTGGTTTCACCAAAAATTTAAAATGAAGATTCAAACACCCCCATAGATATTACTCTCTCTCTCTCTCTCTCTCTCTCTCTCTCTCTCTCTCTCTCTCTCTGTACATTAAACATGAGACTCCCGATAAACCTCTCGAGTTTTATTTCAAGAATCTGAATCCACTGAATAATTACAGGTAGAACTCAGCATATAGACATACCACTCCAATTTATGAATGTTTGTCGAAAGAAATCTTGTCAATATTTTTACCCTTTGATGTCACTAAGTAACTATTGGTTGACCGAAATATACATAATAGTTTATGGGAAGTTATCCCTTGAAAATTTGTCTTTTTTGAGTGTTAGTGTGAGGGCTTTAGTTTACCAGTTAATTTACCTTTATGAAATTTTCAGTAAATCCATTTTCTCATTTTCCAAGGAAAGTGGGATAATATTTTCCGTTTTGTTCAGCATAATATTTTTTCAGGAATTCAGATTAGGGAGAAAATTCATTTATGAAATTTTCAGTAAATCCATTTTCTCATTTTCCAAGGACGGTAAGATAATATTTTCCGTTTTGTTGAGCATAATCTTTTTTAAGGAATTCAGATTAGGGAGAAAATTCTCGATATCAATTCACTGCTTTGCTTCTTTGGCATGAAGTCTTTATCGTATCTATAAATTAACTTTTTGCCATGTAATTAGTAAATTTTAACAGCAATAACCTAACTCTTAAAAAAAAAAAACGTAATTTTAATAGGAAATTCTCCGTAAAAATATATTGTTCTCAGTAGTATTTCAGTAAAATACAGGCGACCGTAATTTTTACCCTACTTTGTTATTATCTTTTACGGATTGGTGACCGTAATATCAATCCTTTACGTCAATATATCCGTTTTTAAAACGATAAATATCTGGCAACATTTATTCCAGGATTTTTACCGTTTAACGAGAAAGTTTTAACAGTGCAAGAAAAAATCCGTATTAAGCAATATAACAATAAAAAAGTAAAAAAATAGCATTTAACCCTGACGATTATAAACTGAACAGATCTAGCATAGTTTAGTGTGACCGGCAACCATCATTTATTCTCAAAGTATTCTTATTTTAGACACATTAAGATATGAGTTTCTAAGCTTTCTCTCCCATTGAAATGAAGCCTTAAAAAATTACGTTCAATACTAGTAACAAATTATGAATCAGGTAACAACTACAACTAACAAAGCTTTCTTATTATTAATAAAATTTGTAAATCTTATTAACTAATATTGTCGTGTCATTAAATCGCTGAATAATTACCTTCAAATAGTACATGGAGCTTATATCATAGATATTAAGCCCCCTACTATTAGATTTTTATATCAATAATCAGTACATTTAATGAAGAATGTATAACTACTACGCACACAACCAATAAGATTTTACCCTTTCATATAAATGATTACCTGTTTTAACCCAATGCAAAAAAAAAAAAAAAAAAAAAAAAAAAAAAAAAAAAAAAAAAAAAAAAAAAACCAGCTCCTGGATTTCTAATTGTTGTTCATGACCTCGTATCTGTGACGCCAGTAAAATAAATAAGTAAATCAGTCCAGTATTATTAATTGTTTTCAAAGCAATGCTAAAAAACGAACCTAACCAAACTAACAGCAGCTGCTGAAGTGGTAATAAGAATTGTTGGTCATGGCCTTATATTTGTAACGCCAGTTAAATGAATGAATAAATCAACCACTCTAATTCTAAAAAGAACATGATTACGACTTACCAGCTATGACACAAATGCACACTCACCTGAAAAGAAATTAAAAAATATTTAGAATTTTGTCATAGATCAACAGAGTTAAAAAAAAGAAAAAAAAATTTTCAATCAAATTCTCTGTAAAAAAAATATGGTTCTCAGCCGCATTTCAGTATAATACAGGCGACCGTAATTTTCACCCTACATTGTTATTATCTTTAACAGGTTGGTGACCGTGATATCACTCCTTAACGTCCATATATTGGTTTTAAAACGGTAAATGCCAGGCAAAATCTATGCCATGATTTTTATTTATTTTTCTTTTTTTTACGGCAATTTTTTAAAGTGAATATTATAATCAATAAAGAAAATAATAAAAAAGTAAAATCATAATCTATAAAAAACAGCCTGTCTGTATATATAGGGAAGACAAAGCAATACTTGTAAGTCGTAAAAGAATAAATGTTATAAGTAACGAAAAACAAAGAATAATTTTCATAATGGCTCATGGTTAAGGACTTTATACTTTGTGTCAGATAGACACGGATAAGAGAAAAAACAGGAAAGCTAAGTGAAGAAATCTTATTAGGGCATGATTACTGACGAATCAACTGATGAATCCAAATTGGACGCCTCGTCCAATTTGAATTCATCACAATACAGTATATATACTCATTCACATACATAAATACAAATAAAGTTATATATACATATACTGTATGTGTATATATATAAATACAAACATATATATATATATATATATATATATATATATATATATATATATATATATATATATATATAAATATAAATATATATATATATAAAGAGTACAAAAGATAAAAGGTACAAATAAAGCTTTTGCAACGAGGATGACACTTAAATAAGACAAACATAATTTAAACTAACTTAAACGAAAAAAAAAATAAGACTTCTATCACATAGGCGACTATTATCACCATTCGAATTCATAAGCAACTATTAATAATCTTAGTTCCTTTACTAACTCATACTTGAGAAGGCTTTTATGCCATTAGTATTCAAGTCCAGATTTCACTAATTTATTAGTGTTTTATATATTCGTAAATATTTAAACTGCAAATGGTAATATATAAACGATTCTTTTCTGACAATAAATCACACGAATTAGCGCAGATGTATATATCTCTCGTGTGTGCAGTATGTGTGTGTGTGTATATATATATATATATATATACACACACACACATACACACACACATATATATATATATATATATGTATATATATATATATACATATATACATATATACATATATATATATATATATATATTTATATAGTATATATATATATATATATATATAATCATATATATACATATATATATATCATTATATATAAATATATACATGATTATATATAAAAATATAATATATATATAATTATATATAAAAATATAATATATATATCATTATATATATAAATAAAATATATATATAATTATATATAAAAATATATATTTATATATATATACATTATATATATATATATATATATATATAAAAAATTATAGTAAATAATTACTTAGAACTCATTTCACGCTTTGACATTTCTATACTCAACATAAACGGAATGAAATAACATTTCACCAAAACCACACTGACTGAAAGAGAGAGAGAGAGAGAGAGAGAGAGAGAGAGAGAGAGAGAGAGAGATATTTCTGAATAACAGATTGCTAAATCTATTGCGAGATTCCAACTCAGCCTCCGATGTCAGGAATAGATTTCTCTCGACTATAAATATCTGATGCTAAATTCATCCACTTTACAGAACCGAATTGGATACTTAAATCTGAAGGGATATCAGATATCAGATGAAAGGGTAGAATTAGGTAGAGTTTAAAATTATAATTGAGTAGTAGATATGTAGAATGTATGTGTATATATATGTGCATCTATCTATCTATCTATCTATTTATGCGTATATAGATAGATAGATAGATAGATAGATAGATACATACATACATACATACATACATACATACATACATACATATATATATATATATATATATATAGAATAACTACATAAAAATATAAATATAAACATATATATATATATAGATATATAAAACTACATATAAATATATATATATATATATATATATGAGTGTGTATGTGTGTTATCCCCGATGTTCTATGCTGTGAAAAATGTTAGCAAATGCTAAAGCCTGATATTTCCAATGTGCTGCAGATGAAGAGAAATGTATGATTGCTTTTATTTGTTACAAAACTTAAATTTATTTAGCAATTCCACGGCAATATCAAAGCAATATAATACCATTTAATAAATGTATTTCAGAGTAAAATGAAACTTAGCGAACATTTCTATTTCCGAGATATTGAAAAAACGAAATATATGTTCAATGGAAAAACTCCATTTATTTAACTCGAGCAATTAGATTAACGAGCAAACGAACTAACACTGTTAGACTAATACTGGATAAACTCCTACGTCAAACGATGACGTCATTTCATCATAGAACTAGAGGGGCACTCAATAGAGCGCAGACCTCCGGCGCGGCAGCTTATTTTTCGACCTTTTGCTTGACCTTGACCTTGACTTTTGATCTTAACATGTATTAATTGGCGTGGATTTTCATACACTCGAATATGAACCAAGTTTGAAGTTTCTGTGACAACGATGATCAAACTTATGGCTGATTACGTGAATTGGACATTGTGCTTGACCGTGACCTTGACCTTTGACCTTTTAAAATCTAATCAGTTCTAGCTTTTTACATTAGAGTTAATCCCTGCAAGTTTCATCACTCTACGATTACAATTGTGGTCAGGAAGCTGTTCACAAACAAACAAATGAACAAAAACAGAGGCGAAAACATAACCCCCTTCCAACTTCGTTGGCGGAGGTAAGAAGCTGGTAAGGAATAAGAAAGGTCAACACTTTTTCGTTAATATTCAATTACTGAAGACCGAGAAAGAGAAATCAAGGTCACTTGGAGAAATCCGCCGAGAAAGGTCTCACATATGATGGAATGTAAATCTACACAAATGATAATCAAATATTCCCTTGGTATTTAGGTTCCCTCTTTCTCTTTCTCTTTCTCTTTCTCTCTTTCTCTCTTTCTCTCTCTCTCTCTCTCTCTCTCTCTCTCTCTCTCTCTCTCTCTCTCAAATTTTCGTAAAATACAATTTTTTTCTATTATATGACTGACAGCGATATACTAAATGGCATTAGTGGGTCGTTTACAAATTTAAAATGAAGATTCAAACACCCGATAAATATTAGTCCATTTCTCTCTCTCTCTCTCTCTCTCTCTCTCTCTCTCTCTCTCTCTCTAAGTGGTCAATTATCATACGTGCAAAATACTTTTGATGCGTTGAAAATAATTGCTGATCCCTTTGCAAACTTCAATCTATATTCTTCATTTATTCTCCGTATTTCAGAAAATTCCATAAACCCTTATATCCAAATATTCGAAAAGGTAGGCGTTGGAAAAGACAGATAATTGGAGTTTTCAAGAAATATGATTTAAAATTAGAGACCTAGACAAGAGATTATTCAGCAGCTAATAAAAAGCCTTTTATGAAAAAATGAACCCTTTGAATATTTTATAATTTCCACTGAATGTTTTTTACAGGATAATGAGGATTCAAAGGAAACGTAGTGAAAGTGGAGCAGATTAATGTGATCTTTACCAGAATGGTTCATTTAACGATACAAGCATGATATTTGATACTGTATGAATACACTCTTTTACATTTTTTTTTTTTTTTTGAAAAATACCAGCCATAAAAATTCTAATATTACAGCCATTTTTTTCATGAAGGCCAACAGCGCATCAAATAAAGATATAAATCATAAGAACGCCTATTTGTCCATTTATTTCCAACCTTTGCTACTAAAAAGCTACTAATGAAGGTAAGGTAAGGTAAGAGGACAAGTTCTTTCTCTCCATATAAAGTCGCAAAGGGTTGCAAACTATAGCTATAAGCCGGTCTTTGTCAAGTCTGCACATTTATTTTTCTAAAGGTAAGGGGGTATTCTGCAGAAAGAATTGGGACTAAAGGGAGTTTTGGGCACTAAAAAAAAGACAGTTTATTCCGACATATGAAGCTCAATATCAGAGTAAAGGACATTCATATATGAGATGGGAAATTAAACTACGGAGGTAGCATGTCTGTCGCTTAATATCAAGGCACACAGGTGGTGCACACTGCTCTGTAACTCAGAATGGGATTCAATATCAGCTAAGCTACAACTTTAGTATCCCAAATGCTATCTAATCTGCCCCAAATAAACTAGGGAGTCGCTCCTGAACTGACACGATTGCTAGCACGGGAGCGCAGAGAAAATGATGACGGGACTTTAACGTTATCCGGATGGTGTACAGAAAGCAGAGGATTCAAATTCTATTGCATGAACGATCGGGGTAGGTAAGGGTAACAGCTGGCTATAACTTATTGGATGAACGATCGGGTTAGGTAACGGTAGCAGCTGGCTATAACTTGTTGAATGAACGATCGGGTTACGTAAGGGTAACAGCTGGCTATGACTTGTTGAGTGAACGATCAGGTTACGTAAGGGTAACAGCTGGCTATGACTTGTTGAATGAACGATCGGGTTACGTAAGGGTAACAGCTGGCTATGACTTGTTGGATGAACGATCGGGTTAGGTAAGGGTAACAGCTGGCTATAACTTGTTGGATGAACGATCGGGTTAGGTAAGGGTAAAAGCTGGCTATAACTTGTTGGATGAACGATCGGGTTAGGTAAAGGTAACAGCTGGCTATAACTTGTTGGATGAACGATCGGGTTAGGTAAGGGTAACAGCTGGCTATAACTTATTGGATGAACGATCGGGTTAGGTAAACGTAACAGCTGGCTATAACTTATTGGATGAACGATCGGGTTACGTAAGTGTAACAGCTGGCTATAACCTATTGGATGAACGATCGGGTTAGGTAAGGGTAACAGCTGGCTATAACTTATTGGATGAACGATCGGGTTAGGTAAGGATAACAGCTGGCTATAACTTATTGGATGAACGATCGGGTTAGGTAAGGGTAACAGCTGGCTATAACTTATTGGATGAACGATCGGGTTAGGTAGGGTAACAGCTGGCTATAACTTATTGGATGAACGATCGGGTAAGGTAAGGGTAACAGCTGGCTATAACGATCTGGTTAGGGAAGGGTAACAGCTGGCTATAACTTATTGGATGAACGATCGGGTTAGGTAAGGGTAACAGCTGGCTATAACTTATTGGATGAACGATCGGGTTGGGTAAGGGTAACAGCTGGCTATAACTTATTGGATGAACGATCGGGTTAGGTAAGGGTAACAGCTGGCTATAACTTGTTGGATGAACGAACAGGTTAGGTAAAGGTAACAGCTGGCTATAACTTGTTGGATGAACGATCGGGTTAGGTAAGGGTAACAGCTGGCTATAACTTGTTGGATGAACGATCGGGTTAGGTAAGGGTAACAGCTGGCTATAACTTGTTGGATGAACGATCGGGTTAGGTAAGGGTAACAGCTGGCTATAACTTGTTGGATGAACGATCGGGTTAGGTAAGGGTAACAGCTGGCTATAACTTATTGGATGAACGATCGGGTTAGGTAAGGGTAACAGCTGGCTATAACTTATTGGATGAACGAACGGGTTACGTAAGTGTAACAGCTGGCTATAACCTATTGGATGAACGATCGGGTTAGGTAAGGGTAACAGCTGGCTATAACTTATTGGATGAACGATCGGGTTAGGTAAGGGTAACAGCTGGCTATAACGATCTGGTTAGGGAAGGGTAACAGCTGGCTATAACTTATTGGATGAACGATCGGGTTAGGTAAGGGTAACAGTTGGCTATAACTTGTTGGATGAACGATCGGGGTAGGTAAGGGTAACAGCTGGCTATAACACGATCGGGTTAGGTAAGGGTAACAGCTGGCTATAACTTGTTGGATGAACGATCGGGTTAGGTAAGGGTAACAGCTGGCTATAACTTGTTGGATGAACGACCGGGTTAGGTAAGGGTAACAGCTGGCTATAACTTGTTGGATGAACGACCGGGTTAGGTAAAGGTAACAGCTGGCTATAACTTGTTGGATGAACGATCGGGTTAGGGAAAGGTAACAGCTGGCTATAACTTGTTGGATGAACGATCGGGTTAGGCGAGGGTAACAGCTGGCTATAACTATATGCCATGCATGAAAGTAAGAAAAGCCAGCTCTATTAAATTCCAGTACCTTATAATGGACGCCAATCCAAAAAATGCAAACTGACTGGAGTAAATGTCTTTGTCAAGAGGACAAAAATGACTCAGCTGTATATGTTATTTTGCTAAAAATGTACCACTGTTTCAAGCTCTTACTGGTATGCCAATATCATTTGATCCAGCCTGATTAGATGATGGCAAGGAGTGCTCTTCCAAGTAAAGGCTGTATTTTTATGGCAAATAACACTAATGTATCCCAATAATGATATAACTTCGACTATTTATGCAAAAGAATATTGGCTTTTTTTCACGATAATCGTCCATTGGCGGCCATCTTGGAAAATATCCACCTAAGGGAATTTCAGGTGGCTTGAACATTTTTTATTAAAATCTACCCACGAGGATTATTTCAGCAAATTTTCATGCTTCCATCATAAAGAAACGAATGCATGGCTTACCTGCCCTACTACTACTGACAAATTATTATTGTTATTATTATTATTATCATTATTATTATTATTATTATTATTATTATTATTATTATTTTTAAAATTATCATATTATTATTGTCATAATTATTATTATAAATATTATTATCCAACACTATCTTGCTTCACCGAGTCGTATGCAATCACTATTATGCACTTATATACAATACTATGAATTAAATATTTCGACAATTCACAGTCACTATTACTCAAACTTAGCTCCGTTGTAGGTAATAATTTTGGGGAAGTGAGAGTAAAATCAAGACAATAATCGCAAGTATTTTCACTGTAACATTTCTTATTATCGACTTATGCTTAGCGAAACCAACTTGAGCATTAAATTGCCTTTAATTATTTAAGCTACTTAACTCGATCTGGAGAGCATCGTATCCAAGCGAGTTTCATAAGCGTTCATTTTTTTTTTTTTTATCCTGACTTCGTAAATCATTTTTCACTTGATCATAAAATGCTGGATAATAACATCGCAAGACTTTCCACTGTCATCCATTTTACCATTTCATAAAGAGATCAAAATGGCACTTTTGTTTCGAATTCTAGAGATTAATAAGAAATCAGAGACGGTGGCAAACGCCTTGCAACTGCCGAGAAGAAAAAAGGTAAACAAGCGAGCGTCTTTCATTAGTAAGACATCAGTTGTTATTGTTTTCTCGTCTAGTTCATTAAATAAGGTTTACTTGACAAAACGTTTTCGTAGATGGTTTTTTTTGGGTAGAATTTTACGATAGCACAGTTTGGTCCTGACCCTGATTGGAAATTACAATCTAATAAGAATAGCAACCAACGAGGCGGATAGGTGAAATGAATGCAACCTCGCTGAGTTATACAAGCGAGTTAAAAACGAAAACTTTCAACACTTCATGTCCCATTCGTGCACGCGCTCTGAGTTGCTATGTACCTCAATTTAATTCGAATAAAAGTTATTTTTAAATTCTCTCTGGAATGAAATATAAAAAATTATCAATTTTGTAGCTCATAAAGATAAGCCTCCTCTGATCCGGATGTTGTAACCTATTGGAAAGGTCCCCGTCTCGCAATCTTTTAGACAGGAGTTCAAACATCACCCCCCCCCCCTCCCCACACCCCAGTTCGATAATCTCCAGTAGTGTCTGTAACCTCATCATCTTTGTGCGCCAAGCACGGTGGGTTTGGGGGGGAGCATATAAGTCTACCTGTTGAGAAAGCTTCAACCATTGTCTGGCCCTCCCAAGTCTGAGATTGATGGAGAGATGGGAGCTTGGGTGCTAATTACATATATGTACGGTCGCTCTCTGGTGCACTGTCCTCTTCCTTGCTTCTGCCTTTCATTAACAACCTTTAAAACCTTCAATAGGTCTCAAGTCGTGGTGGTGTGATGGCAAGATTACTTGCATCTCTCTGGTTGTGATTTTCCTTATAACTGGTCAGGATCCTTATATTGTTGACTCTCGTGTTATGGCAAGGCTAAAACAGTGATTTAAGGACACAGTTATAAATGATAGCGATTCTCAAATAACAGCAAGCTCTCTATAACCACATAGAAAATAAATCAAGTCGCTAATTGCTGTTTATAACTAAGATAATTATTGAGGGGATGATAATGAAGCGTTTTTCAACAAAGTAAAACGTTTTACTCAACAGATGTGCGAAATCGATTTTAATCTATATAAAAGAGTTCCAATTAAAGAATATTGATTTATTTATGAAACCATTTACAACAAATCCATAAGTTAAGAGATGGACAAGGATCACTCAAGACGAAGCCACCATTTTTTTGTTCTTTTTTCTGTGTATCGTTCTGTTCCTCAAGCGTTATGAAATATAATCAACATTCAGCAAGCACCATTTATTGTGTAGTAACATCGTTAAATGACTAACGAATTTCATATTTACAGCGGGAACATTCATTTCTATGTAAATCAGAACATCTGGGAGATTGTCTCTTTTCATCCAAGAGAAAATTACAATAGATTTCTTATCAGGAACAATGATCTTTTAGGAAAATGGTCGTTAATATTCATAGAATAGATTATAGTATGGGATAAAGAGAGAGAGAGAGAGAGAGAGAGAGAGAGAGAGAGAGAGAGAGCTTCGTGAATCTCACTCAAAAGTAAAGACACTATCGTATTATTATTATTATTATTATTATTATTATTATTATTATTATTATTATTA
>NC_090728.1:43830050-43832550 GCF_036898095.1 Palaemon carinicauda | reverse complement strand
ACATATCGGGATTTATTACCAAAAAGAATAAAAGAAAAATAATATATCCCCCAAAATTAGACAGTTAAGCCAAAAATAGTTTACAGTTTCCTAACCATGAATTAACACAATTACTAAAAGACTCTACCTTCCATTATCAATAAAATGGAAACTATACAATGTAAATCAAGGCATTCCTACTAATTCCATTTAACGAAATTAAACCGCCCCTTAAGGGAATGCAATTAGCACTCGACTGCAAAACCTAAAATAAAAAAATCTTTTTGAAGGATACAATTACGAAATGCCTCGGCAGAGCAATACGCCATTAATGAATATTACCAGAATTCCCTGAAGATCGATTATCACCATTCCAAGATTCCCGTTCCTGTGGCGCCACTTGGCTTAGCAAGAACTCATTACTCGGTTATTATTAACAAATGGATACGTGTACTCAGCTCATATGATATATATATATATATATATATATATACACATATATATGTGTGTATGTATGCATATATGTATATATAATTATATACATAATGTATATACATGAATATATATATATATATATATATATATATATATATATATATATATTATTTGAGCATGTTACTCTACGTTTATATATATATATATATATATATATATATATATATATATATAGATAGATAGAAAGATAGATATATATATAAATGTGTGTATACATATTCAATATGATATCGTATAACGGATAAAAAATCTAACAATTCAGGCTGAAAATTATTGTATATTTAATTCGTAGTTCTGCACATGAGTACATAATGTCGATCGCAAAGTACTCAATGAAACAAAATGTGGTTAAATAATAATAATAATAATAATAATAATAATAATAATAATAACAATAATAATAATAATAATAATAATAATAATAATAATAAAGTTATGCCGGGCTTCAATACATGCACCAATTTCTCATAAACCATTTATGCCCGGATCCAATGCAGATATTAATTTCCACATAATATCTGAATACTAAATTGCACACGGATTAACATGAAATCAACAAATGTCACTTGCAATCATATGTACATGTTGCATGCAAAACACATATGAATTTTCCTAAATTGCTCTACAGATAAAGTTAATTTCAGGTTATACACATTTTTTTACCATTTCCCTAAACATATGATCAGGTCACATGTATTCAGATTAACCTAAATTGCAAATACTGTATGTATATATACATATATATATATATATATATATATATATATATATATATATATATATATATATATATATATATATATCCCCATTTCAGGCCGAGCTGAAGCTGAACATTTATACCGACTGAGTGGGGATACGTTATAGGTTTAAGGGTCGCTCATGAATAGCAGAGGCAAGGGACAGTGACATTACCACATGAAGCAGGACAATGCCCTAGAGACAGACCATATTACATATGATCAGTGCCCAAGCCCCGTCTCCACCCAGGCAATAGGTGCTGATGACTCAGCACATAGACCTTTATGATTCCCCCAAACCCCCCATCCTTACCTCATAAGTATGGCTAGGTTGCAGCGACCAAAGGAACTAACGAGTTTGAGCGGGACTCGAACCCCAGTCTGGCAATCACTAGGCAAGGACGCTACCACCAGGCCACCACAACTGAGTTCATTTATATATAACGAGATGAAAGGATTTGCGTATCGCCATGATCAGCAAAGATTTGCTAGTCAAAGCTACCCATACTAGTTTGGTTTACTGTAAGAAATCTGACGAAAATCTCCCACCATCACTAATCCGCACTGGCTAGCTTGGTGATGAAAACTAGCCAAACCCCAGACATAAACTGATATGTCCGAGGCCTTTGTCTTGCAGTGGACTGGATGCGGCTGCATTTCTTTTATGTAGATATTATTATTATTATTATTATTATTATTATTATTATTATTATTATTAGCCAAGCTACAGCCCTAATTGGAAAAGCAAAATTCTATAAGCCCAGGGACTCCAACAGGGAAAAACAGCTCAGTGAGGAAAGGAAACAAAAAAAAAATTTATTGAAAAAAAAATATATTTTGTCTGTATCTTAGTAATGACTAGTAAAATACTTTATTTCACATACAAAAAAAGTTACCAAACGTAAATATTCGCGATCCTTTTTACACGTAACATCGATTTACCCCTTACTTTCAATCAGTTTTAATTTCCTTAAATGCTCCATTAGCTTCCCTACTTATTCACTAGATTTTCGAGACAAAAGAACACAAGGAATGTTGAGGAAACAAAGAATACGAAGACGAAACAAAGGAATCCCGTTCATAAAAGGGTTTCATAACTGATTGAACCCAAACATAGCATTTGGTGGGTTTGAAACGTTATGAAAGGAATTCTTCTTCAATATTTCCGTTTAAAAGGGAATAATTTCCTGTTTATAGTGACGAAAATTAAAGTACAATTTTTTTTTTTAGAGTTATGAAAGTCAGTGAATGTCTCGCTAAGAAAAGCAAGAAAACTTTACGGTCTCTCA
>NC_090728.1:43815050-43822550 GCF_036898095.1 Palaemon carinicauda | reverse complement strand
GTACACCGCAGACTTCCGCCGAGGCAACTTATTTCTCGACCTTGATCTTGACCTTTGACCTAACATGTATTAATTGGCGGGGATTTTCATACAGTCAAATATGAACCAAGTTTGAAGTCTCTGTAACAACCATGTCCAAACCTATGGCTGATTACGAGGATTGGACATTTTGCTTGACCTGACCTTGACCGTCCAAAATTTAATATTTCCAGCTTTTTACATAACAGTTAATCCCTGCATGTTTATTACTCTACGATTAAAATATTGGCTAGGAAGCTGTTCACAAACAATAACACACACAAATTACAAATACACTAACAAGGGTGAAAACATAACCTCCTCCTAACTCCGTTGGCGGAGGTAATAAATACTATAAAAACAACAAAGTTTAATTATAGAAATAAAATCGTTACTATAATCCTTTCCCTTTCGGTAACATTATCAATTATTCCTTCGAGACCTTCATCGAATAGTCTACATCTCCACAATAAAATGTTATCGCTGGACACACGCAGTCAGCCCATGTAACCTAGTGCTAATATTTAATGAAAGTTGTGTCGCTATTTCTAGAATCTATTTTCACTATTTTAAGCACATGGCGCCGCTATTTTAAGAGCATAGGGCAACTATTTCAAAAGCTTTATGCCCCTATTTTTAGATGTTTGTGTGGATATTTCTAGAAAATGATCCTATTATTTCAACAACCATATGTCACTTTTCCATGAGCCAAGTATTACTATTTGAAGAAGCTTACACCACTCATTTCAAGAACCTTGTGCCACTATTTCAAGAAAGTTACGTCACTATTCTAATAACCTTGTATCACTATTTCAAGAACTTAAAACTCGCTATTTAAAGGTTGGCCTTTGAAGAAAAAGACATTTTATATTTCTAATCTCATATACTGAAAGACCTGCTCGCCTGTCAATCATCATACTATGCCGTCTTTTAAAAGAAAAGGTTCAAACGAGAATCGATGCAGAAACACGAGAATGTGTTAACCTATATTGGATACCACAGGAAGAGATGACGGAGGGGGAACTGTTCATCTCCTCCTTATTCAAGGACATGGCAGAAATAACTGGGACAAAAACCAACCAGAATATCCATAATGAAATGTTAAACTCCTTCTATTCATAAAAATAGATAAGTCACTACATTATGAATCTTAGTAGAGGTGACACACTTGACATTCATTTGCAGTAGGGGTCAACACTGTAGTTTCTAATTCCATCCCCTAACTCCGTACCCCACTCTCCACCGAATGTGACTCACGGCCTATTATTATTACTAATTATTATCATGATCATGATGATCATCATCATCATTATCATCCTCATGATTATGATTATGATTATTAATATTATATTAATATTATATTGTTATCATATTGTTATCATAATGTTATTATATTATTATTATATATTATTATATCAATATATCATTATATTATAATTATTATAATTATAATTATCAGTATTATTTATTATTATTATTATTATTATTATTATTAACAAAAATCAATGATAGGGAAAACACATCTTGAGACTTTTCGAAAAGACGAGAGCTGATTAAAATTTGAGTTCGACGAAGTAATTGATTACCACCTTTGAAAACTTTATTTAATTAGAAGTACCGATCTACACTGACGAGATTAATTTACTTTGGAAAAATTATCAAAGATTATTTACATTAGCATAACTGACGCTATGGAACACCAATTATGCCTATGTCAAAGAAAGAATTTTTTTTTAAACTAGAGTAGAGACGGCGTCTCGTGGAAACTATGGTTAGAATTTCATTGGGAATTTATGTAAAAGATAGTATTATTATTATTATTATTATTATTATTATTATTATTATTATTATTATTAGTATTATTATTATTATTATTATTATTATTATTATCATTATTATTATTATTATTAATTATTAATTATTAATTATTATTATTATTAATATTATTATTATTATTATTATTATTATTATTATTATTAATAATAATAACAACAATAATAATAATAATAATAATAATAATAATATTAAATTATTATTATTATTATTATTATTATTATTATTATTATTATCATCATCACTAGCCAAACTACAACCCTAGTTGGAAAAGCAAGATGCTATAAGCCCAAGGGCTCCAATAGGGAAAATAGCCCAGTGAGGAAAGGAAATAAGGAAATAAATAAATGATGAGAACAAATTAACAGTAAATAATTCTAAAAACAGTAACAACGTCAAAATAGATATGTACTATATAAACTATTAACAACGTCAAAAACAGATATGTCATATATAAACTATAAAAAGACTCATCTCAGTCTGGTCAACATAAAAACATTTGCTCCAACTTTGAACTTTTGAAGTTCTACTGATTCAACTACCCAATTAGGAAGATCATTCCACAACTTGGTAACAGCTGGAATAAAACTTCTAGAATATGTCCAAATAACTGTAAATGCTTGTAGAAAACAAGTTTTATGCATAAATATGTAATGTCAAGAGAGATAAATTACTGTAATATAATAATAAATATGTTTAATATTTCCTTCGCATGCCGAGGTTACCTACATTGATCCTCTCTCAAATTTTGTTAATTAATTAAGGACTAACGCAGATCTCGAGATAAAAGTATTTGCCCAGTGCTTAACCCTTTAATATTACACTTCAATGTTTTACCACTTGTATGTTTCAGCACTTACTTTCAATTACCCAAACTCAGCTTCTCTCTCTCTCTCTCTCTCTCTCTCTCTCTCTCTCTCTCTCTCTCTCTCTCTCTCTCTCTCTCTCTCTCTCGTTTCAGATGTATGATCTTCAATTAATAAGAAATTGTTAAAACCTTTTAACACACACACACACACACATATATATATACATATATATATATATATATATATAATATATATATATATATATTATATATATATATGTGTGTGTGTATGTATGTATGTATGTATTTGTATATATATAAACAAATATATGTAAAACCTGTGTATATATATATGTATATATATATATATATATATATATATATATATATATATATATATATATATATATACATATATATATACATATATATATATATATACATAAATGTATGTTTATATAAATAAACATCTGTATGCACAAAGCTAATCTAAAAATCCTTATAAAGTGTACCCAAATCTTGAACAATTATAAGTAAGCAGTTATCTCAACTAATTAAGCATCTATGGTATAAAACTCCCAACTACAGCTTGTTTGACTTTGACGGTTCAATCCGACATCCCTCCCAAAACCCCCTTTGCAAACCTCAATAACAGACCAAATCCCCTTCCCCCTTCACCCCAAACGCCATCCCTTCGATCCTTTAATCCAAGAGGCATCCTTCCCTTATCCTTCCCTTAACCCTGGCCTTATCCTTCCCATATTCAGATCGAGAGGTATCGTCCTTGCAATACAAAGGAGGCCTCTTCCAATTAACGGAATTCACCAGCGGCCACTTCATTCCAGTTCGACAATGTGTAAACAAATAAACAAATATATGTACGCCATAGAAAATTCGTTTATCTGAGCAAACCATCCACAAGATTGCTTATATTCCGCCATGAATAGTTGATGGTATTTACTCGAGCGCTTCAAAAGAGAAAGATGGAGTGGATGGTAATGTATTAGAGATAGGAAGGTGGGAAGGGAGATGTGTGGTGTGCTGTACACTTTAAAAATACTAACGATTAGGTTATCAAGTAAAGCACAATCATAATTACGTTTGTGTACTATTAATGTAATTAATGTATGTATGTGTGTGTATATATATATATATATATATATATATATATATATATATATATATATATATATATATGTATATGTATATGTATATATATATATATATATATATATATATATATATATATATATATATACACACACACACACAAACCAATATTTATGTGCTACATACATATGCATATATATATATATATATATATATATATATATATATATATACATATATATATATATATATATATATATATATATACACAAACCAATATTTATGTGCTACATACATACATATATATATATATATATATATATATACATATATATATATACTGTTTATATATATGCATATATATATAAAATATTTATACATGTGTTTACTATATTTATATACGTGCATGTGTGTACGTGCGCACGCTCATTGAAGCCGTTACTTGTGATTTACAAAAAAATAGATCAACATAAAACCTATCTAAGCATGCTTACAAAACACTGCCAAGTACATATAATTTACAGCATACATCGCACTCCCAAAAGACGTAAATAATGCACAAAAATATAAAGGAATAAATGAACTAATTCATACCAAATATATAAGTTAACAAAAGGAATCCTTTACTAATGTTGTCTAATACAATGCTCTTGTTTGTGAAAGACAAGGTCTCTCTCTCCGAGTGCAATGTTGTAGTAGTTTTCATTTACTGATTTATATTTGGATTTTGCCTCTCATTTTCCTGTTCCCCCAATTCTGTCTTTCTTTTTCGGAAATGTTCAGCTGATCCTTCCATTTCCCTGTTTTTGTGACCTAAGTGCTGATTGGTTTGGACCGGATGGAGTGTGTGGCCAAGAATAGAATGTGGACCTGTTTGGATATGGTCAAAACACAATAGGAAATTCCATTTACGTGTCAGAGAATTGGTGCAATATGTACACATTTATGAATTAATTCTAAACGGTTATCAATTCTGCTGAGTATTACAGTATTGTATGTGAAGGATACACAGGTGATGAATTCAATACTTCATAATTATAGTCCATTTCTTTTATCGAGGCAGATTTGCACCGACTCGCAGCGGTGCCCTTTTAGCTTTGAAAACTTTCCTGATCGCTGATTGGTTAGAATTATCTCGTCCAACCAATCAGTGATCAGGAAACTTTTCCGAGCTAAAAGGGCACCGCTGCGAGTCGGTGCAAATCTGCATCGCTAAAAGAAATTGACTATAGTGCGTAACTATTGTGAGGCAAGTTAACTATATTAGGTCATGTATTTGCCATTGTAATAAAGATTTTTAGGTTGGATGAAGAAACGTTATTAATATCTAAATATAAAGTGTAAATATTTGTTTGGTAGTTGAGTATTAAATTTAGTGTTCAAGTTAATTGAATTGATGTTTGGAGTCATTAATCAGCTCTATTAATTTGGATGGATATGATATTGTGTTTTTTATAGGTTTCCTGAGTAAAATTGTAAGTCTTCATTCTACAGTAATATAAAAATATTTATAAAATAGGTGAGATTTGGTTTAACCCTTTTACCCCCAATGGACGTACTGGTACATTTCAGAAAACTCATCCCTTTACCCCCATGGACGTACTGGTACGTCCTTGTGAATGTATGGAAGTAAATTTATATGATAGATGATTAGTTAAATAAAATAGAAAATAAGCAAAAGTATGTTCATAGTACCACAAATCCCACTGCAATGTTTACACGTCATTACGCCAGTAGTCTTACATTTGGACATAATTATATTTTCATAGAGACCAAAACAGTGAAATAGTAACTAGAGGGTACTCAGTAGAGCGCAGACCTCCGCCACGATAGCTTATGTCAGTTGTTACTGTTTTTAGAATTATTTATTAATTCATTCTCATCATTTATTTATTTCCTTATTTCCTTTCCTCACTGGGCTTTTTTCCCTATTGGAGCCCTTGGGCTTATAGAATCTTGCTTTTCCAACTAGGGTTGTAGCTTGGCTAATAATAATAATAATAATAATAATAATAATAATAACCTCTTGCTCGACTTTGACCTTGAACTTTGACCTAGGACTTTCGAAACTGAATCACTTCCACGTCTCAACGTAACAATCACTGAAAGTTTCACTACTCTATGAGCAAAATTGTGGCCAGAAAGTTGTTCACAATCAAACAAACAAACAAACAGACAAACAACGGCGAACACTTAACCTCCTCCCAACTTCGTTGACTGAGGTAAAAATATTTTAAAACTCAAACGATGTACAAAAAGGTTTATATTTATGAACTTAAAAGGGTTGTGGTGACCTCTTGGATAAGTCCTTGTCTAGCAATTTGCCGGACTGGCGTTCAAGTACCGCTCAAGCTCCATAGCTTCTTGTAGTGTCTGCAACCTCACCATCCTTGTGAGCTAAGGCCGTGGGGTTTGGGGGAGCCTATATGTCTATTGCCTGGCCTTCCCTGGTCCTAGCTTAGATGGAGAGGGGGCTTTGGTGCTGATCCTTGTCCTGATAGCTGGGGCATTGTTCTGATAGCTAGGGCATTGTCACTGATCCTTGCCTCTGCCATTCATGAGTGGCCTTTAAAAGTTTATACTTAAAATCTATCTACGCTTATAATTTTCATACTTCCGTTTATAAATGAAAACTTTTGACAATAAAGTAGTTCAACTTTTCGCATATTTAAGCCAGAAAGTCTCCTGCCATTATTTTCTCAGAAGACAAATGAAATTAGTTTTACATATCGGTATTTATTGCCACAAAGAATAAAAGAAAGATTTATTGGCATAAATAATATATCCCCAAAATTTAGACAGTTAAGCGAAAAATAGTTTACAGTTTCCTAACCATGAATTACCCCCAAATTACTAAAAGATCCTACCTTCCATTATCAATAAAATGGAAAATATACAATGAAAATCAAGGCATTCCTACTAATTCCATTTAACGAAATTAAACCGCAATTAGTACTCGACTGCAAAATCTAAAATAAAAAGATCTTTTTGAAGGATACAATTACGAAATGCCTCGCCAGAGCGATACGCCATTAATGAATATTACCAGAATTCCCTGAAGATCGATTATCACCATTCCAAGATTCCCGTTCCTGTGGCGCCACTTGGCTTAGCAAGAACTCATTACTCCGTTATCATTAACAAATGGATAACGTATACTAAGCTCATATGATATATATATATATATATATATATATATATATATATATGTATATATGTATATATGTATATATATATATATATATATATATATATATGTATATATATGTATATATATAAATATATATATATATATATATATATATATATATGTATATATGTATATATATATATATATATATATATATATATACATATATACATATATACATATATATATATATATATATATTTATATATATACATATATATATATATATACATATATACATATATATACATATATATTATATATATACATATATACATATATATATATATATATATATACATATATATATATATATATACATATATGTGTGTATGTATGTATGCATATATGTATATACAATTATATACATAATAAGTATATATATATATATATATATATATATATATATATATATATATATATGTATTTATGTATATATGTATATATATATATATATATATATATATATGTATATATATGTATTTATATTTAGATTTATATATATACATACATTATGTATATAATTATATATAAATATATG
>NC_090728.1:43802550-43810050 GCF_036898095.1 Palaemon carinicauda | reverse complement strand
GGAAATACGTCGTCGAGGTGAAATAACTGAAGTGCACTGAAAAGCAATTATCCAAGCCGAGCTCAACTCGGGGTTTATTAAAATACATCCATACAATATCCGGCATATTTTTGTAATGGGTGAATAAGATTACCAATAAAAATACCCCATCTGCCCTTCATCAATTTGCCATCATATTGATGGTTTTCAAATCTTATTTGGGGAGGGACAGAAGAGGGAGATTACTTTAATGGAGTGTATGTCTGGTATTTGCCAGGTAAACAAGATATTTCCATTCGTGTAAATGGTAAAAGTGGCAGGCAGATAAGGGTCATATCAGAAAGACCAGCTAGATATGACTGATAATCAAACGGCATAACAAGCTTATATAAAAATGGTTGAGGATAATAATGACATATAATATGTAAAAATAAAAAACACGCAGTGGCAAGCTTAAATAGGTTTTTATTATCAGTGAGAGAGAGAGAGAGAGAGAGAGAGAGAGAGAGAGAGAGAGAGAGAGAGAGAGAGAGAGAGAGAGAGAGAGAGAATTAATCGCTTTACAATTCATAAGCGTGTATGAAATACACGTGCATTAAAGTATCCACGTAAACAATGACATACTCACATTGATACAATAACAGAAAGCCAGAAAAGAAGGGCTCTTTTTCATCTCTTGATAATGCTTTTCATTTACTTTAAAAACAACAAAGCAAAATATACAATGAATTCAGTCTGCCAATAATATACTTAATTGATTAACTTGCGTATTGAAAGGCTCTAAGGGAATCTAAAGGACTATTCTTAACAAAAACAGTAACTACAAAATTTAAGAGTATCATTTTGTAGCTGCAATGAACTAACAGTATCCCTATATCCGTAATTAGTATTAGGCATATCGTTTGTGAACATGAAATAGATTGAAAAAGCTTCATATTGAATGTCAAAAACTGGAATGGGAAGAACAATTTTATTATCTGTTGAAAAGAATTAAGTTTTGATATTTCAAAAAAGCAAAATAATGAAAAGGCAAATCTCAAGTACCTTTAAACTACCTATTACCATTATGTTTATATACCCAATAGTAATTTTTATGCTGTACAATCTCTCTCTCTCTCTCTCTCTCTCTCTCTCTCTCTCTCTCTCTCTCTCTCTCTCTCTCTCTCTCTCTCGTCCAACGTCAATAGAGGTGTTGGTAAAATGAACATCTCCCTTTTTAGCGCCATCAAAGACTTAACTCGACATATCCTTCCTGCAGCCCTGCCATTAACTTCTATTTACTTTTCCCTTGAAACCCTAAAACGCTCTCTCTCTCTCTCTCTCTCTCTCTCTCTCTCTCTCTCTCTCTCTCTCTCTCTCTCTCTCTCTCTCCTTGCCTCCAAGGGATTTCACTTGTTCTTATTTACACAGTACTGCTATATATATTAACAGATTCCTTTGAACCATCAATGTTTAGGACTATTGATGATAAAGGAGTTCTTGATGAAAGACTTCCCTATGTAAACGTTTGAAGGGGTTGGTGAAAGGACCTGTAGCCACAGGGAGGAAGGATGCTCATTTAAAGGACGTCTCGGTCAACCCCACATTTCACATAGGTTAAAATACTAATCAGCGACTAGACACGAAATGTTAGAACGAATGATAAATGGTTAATGGAACTGAAACTAGTAAGGGAATGTTTAATCGGGGGAAATGTGAAAGTTTAATAGAGGCAGAAGATTGGAATGAAAGAGCAGCATTTAGGAAAGCAAACAAGGAAGAGGGGATCATGAAAACAGATGTAAAAGGGATGGAATGAATTATACGAGCCAAGACATAATGGAGAAAGGAATTCAGGAGGACCATCCACAGCGTTCTGACGTCATTGCTCTTTACAATAGCAGTAACTTAGGTTCTGAATTATGGGACGATTATAATAAAAAGGAGCAGCAGCAACAAAAATAATCTTAGTACAAAGTGAGATGCGTAATCTTCAGCTACATATTTCCTATGGGTCCGATGGGTCTGCAAGTTACAGTAATTTCACTATTCATATAATGCCACCCGTAAATGAAACACTAGTTTATATATGAAATATGTGTTTCATGTTACTGTTTTTGAGATATTTCAATTGCTCAGTTCATTATTCTTCCTATCGTTTATTTATTTCCTTATTTACGTTCCTCAGTGGGCTATTTTTCCCTGTTGGAGCATCTTGCTTTTTCAACTAGGGTTGTAGCTTAGCTAATAATAACAACAACAACAACAACAACGACAACGATAACGATAACGATAACGATAATGATAATGATAATGATAACGATAATGATAATGATAATGATAATAATAATAATAATAATAATAGTCTTATTCGTCTACTGATCGTTTGACATTTTATCAATTTGCTTGAAGTAAATTTCCTTTTAACGATTTTTTCTTCGAGTCACTTTATATATTTATAAAAATTTCACAAGTGATTGTTTTGTTTCCTCCATTTAATAAATCCCCCGTTTTCATTATTTTACAAAAAAAAATGTCCTCCTATGCAGTATTTATTCAGTCATTGCAATTCTTAGTTGCAACGAAAGAAATTGAAAACCATTATGTGATGAAATCCTTTTTCAATGGCGCTGGGAATCACGTCAATTCCAAAGAGACTTCTGAGCTTCTTACCACCATTTCATTAAAAAGTCTAAAAAGCCTAATGTTAACGGATCGCCTTTTAAAATATCCTTTCCTTCCCCCCATGTTCGCCCTCACGTCCTACGGATCTCTCTCGCAATTCCTGTTTTTCTTTTCCTTTTCCTAATCAGATTCCTCGCCTCCGTGCTCGCGAAATCAAATCAGGTCGGCCGGAATCCTCTTATCCAGACCGGATCAGACTCACTTACCCATCACCTTCATCTTTTACATTTCGGATAATCGATATCGCGTCTCCTCCGACATCTTTCTCGACGAACCCTTTAGGTTCGCTGATTCAATTCAGGTATTCAATTCGTCCTTATCTTTCTCTCTCCGTCAATTCTAACAACTGGGGTTTTTTCCACTTCCTCTTTCCCTATGGTATATGTCATCATAGGTGTATTGTCTGCTTACCTGTTGTAATCACCATACAACTAATGTTTCTTAAACTTCCACTGTGTCATATCCTCTTTTACTTGTTTATTTAATCTTGATTTTAATTTCTTGACTTCCCCTCCTAACACACACACGCGCGCACACACACACATGCTGTCCTTTCTTCTACCTTTGTTTTTTAGTAACCATATATCTTTGAGAAATTAGTTACTAATTTGCACATGCTTCTGGCTATTATAATTTCAAGGGTAAAAATGAGTACTCTAAATACACACACACATGCACACAAACATATGTGTGTGTGTGTGTGTATATATATATATATATATATATATATATATATATATATATATATATATATATATCCAGACACTATATATATAAATATAAATATATATATATATATATATATATATATATATATATATATATACATATATATATATATATATATAAATATATATATATATATAAATATATATATACACACATATATATATAAATACATATATATATAAATATATATATAAATATATATTATATATATAAATATATATATATATATATATATATATATATATATATATCAGGCACTTGCTCTTGATTATATAAGGGTGATAACTCTAAGAACATACGAGTAATTGCAAATTCCCCGAAATAACCGGTCCGTAAATCCAGATGTAAATGGAAGCTCAAATTTCGAATAAATAAATTCTCCTTTCACCGCGAATGCAATATACGAAGCAGCATTGGATTTATGATAGGAACAGGATTAACAGAACGCCCGAGGTAAAAGCAATGATTTTGGGTATGAGCATTCCTAAGTGCAGACCAATTTCGATAAGAATAGAAAGTTAACATTTTGATTATTTAATGAAATGAGATACTCAATGTTTTTTTTCTAATACATTACGCCTTACTGTAATATAATTCTAAACATTACATTCAAAATAAATGGACTTCATATAAGTTTGCTATGACCAATTTCCATGAGAAGAGGACGTTAACATTTTGATTATTTCATGAAATGTGATACTCATTGTTTTTTCTAATACATTGCGCCTTACTGTAATTTAATTCTAAAAATTACATTAAAAATAAATGGACTTCATATAAATTTGCTATTAAACGTAGTATGTACTAACATTATGTGGGTGATTTCCTTGATTTTATTTTCTAAGTTATTAATGCAAAACATGAAACTAGTCTTGCTATTTGAATAAAATCTAAACCCTTTGCGAGTTTATAACCTCGTACTACTAAGAGATGAAAGTTAACATCAAAGGTTATTGAATTGCCAAACATTGCTGAAACTTTAGAGGATCGATTATCAAGAAAAATCAAAATAATTAGAATATGATTAAAACAAGTTTCATCTCATTACTGAGTAAAGATAAATTTATTACTTCATTCATAACTAGGGGGCACTCAGTATAGCACACGTCCTCCGCGGTAGCTTATTTCTCAACCTTGACCTTTGACCTTAACACGTATTAATTGGCTTGGATTTTCATACAGTCAAATATGAACCAAGTTTGAAGTCTCTGTGACACCGATGTCCAAATTTATGGCTGATTACGTGAATTGGATATTTTGCTTGATACAGCTTTTTACATAACAGTTAATCCTTGCAAATTTATTACTCTACGATTAAAATCAGCCAGGAAGCAGTTCACAAACAATCACACACACAAATTACAAACACACTAACAAGGCTGAAAACATAACCTCCTCCTAACTCCGTTGGCGGAGGTAATAAATACTATAAAAACAACAAAGTTTAATGATAGAAACAAAATCGTTACTATAATCCTTTCCCTTTCGGTAACATTATCAATTATTCCTTCGAGACCTTCATCAAAGAGTCTACATCTTCACAATAAAAAGTTATCGCTGGACACACGCAGTCAGCCGGTTATAACCTAGTGCTAATATTTAATGAAAGTTGTTTCGCTATTTCTAGAATCTATTTTCACTATTTTAAGAACATGGCGCCGCTATTTTAAGAGCCTAGGGCAACTATTTTAAGAGCTTTATGCCCCTATTTTTTAGATGTTTGTGTGGATATTTCTAGAAACTGATCCTATTATTTCAACAACCATGTGTCACTTTTCCATGAGCCAAGTATTACTATTTAAAGAAGCTTACACCACTCATTTCAAGAACCTTGTGCCACTATTTCAAGAACGTTACGTCACTATTCTAATAACCTTGTATCACTATTTCAAGAACTTAAAACTCGCTATTTAAAGGTTGGCCTTTGAAGAAAAAGACATCTTATATTTCTAATCTCATATACTGAAAGACCTGCTCCCCTGTCAATCATCATACTATGCCGTCTTTTAAAAGAAAAGGTTCAAACGAGAATCGATGCAGAAACTCGAGAATGTGTTAACCTATATTGGATACCACAGGAAGAGATGACGGAGGGGGAACTGTTCGTCTCCTTCTTATTCAAGGACATAGCAGAAATAACTGGGACAAAAGCAAATCAGAATATTCATATTGATTTTTTAAGCTGCTCCTATTTAGAAACAGATACAGTCACTATGTGATGAATCTTAGTAGAGGTGACACACTTATCATTCACTTGCAGTAGGGCTCAACACTGTATTTTCTAACTCCATCCCCTAACTCCGTACCCCTCTCCTTCGAATGTGACTCACAGCCTCATTTATATTATTATTATTATTATTATTATTATTATTATTATTATTATTATTATTATTATTATTATTATTATTATTATTATTATATTATTATATTGTATTATATTATTATTATATATTATTATAATTATTATAACTATAATAATTTAATTATTATTATTATTATTATAATCATTATAATTATTTTAATAATAATAATAATAATAATAATAATTATCATTATTATTATTATTATTATTATTATTAAACTAAAAACAATATGATAGGGAAAACACATCTTGGGACTTTTCGAAAAGTCGAGAGCTGATCAAAATAGAGTTCGACGAAGTAATTGATTACCACCTTTGAAAACTTTATTTAATTAGAATTACCGATTTACACGGACGAGATTAATTTGCTTTGGAAAAATTATCAAAGATTATTTACACAAGCATAACTGACGCTATGGAACACCAATTATGCTTATGTCAAAGAAAGACATATTTTTTTAAACTAGAGTAGAGACGGCGTTTCGTGGAAACTATGGTTAGAATTTCATTGGGAATTATTATTATTATTATTATTATTATTATTATTATTATTATTGTTAATTATTAATTATTATTAATTATTAATTATTATTAATTATTAATTATTGTTAATTATTAATTATTATTAATTATCCATTATTATTATTATGATTATTATTATAATCATTATTATTATCATTATTATTATCATCATTATTATTATCATTATTATTATTATTATTATTATTATTATTATTATTACTAGCCAAGTTACAACCCTAGTTGGAAAAGCAAGATGCTATAAGCCCAAGGGCTCCAATAGGGAAAAATAGCCAAGTGAGGAAAGGAAATAAGCAAATAAATAAATGAAGAAAACAAATTAACAATAAATCATTCTAGAAACAGTAACAACGTCAAAACAGATACGTCCTATATAAACTATTCACAACGTCAAAAACAGATATGTCATATATAAACTATAAAAAGACTCATGTCAGCCTGGTCAACGTAAAAACATTTGCTCCAACTTTGAACTTTTGAAGTTCTACTGATTCAACTACCCGATTAGGAAGATCATTCCATAACTTGGTAACAGCTGGAATAAAACTTATAGAATGTTGTGTAGTATTGAATACATAAAAAGGTAATATTACATTTGATATAATTTCATCAGGAATTTAAGACATGTAAAGACAGTATTGAAAAATACTTTGATTTCATTTAACATATCTTATAATTCCAAAGCGTAAAAATGCATACTTGTTTACACAGCGGATAATAAACAGCTTAGGTCGACATTTGTATCCATGGGCTAATAATGACGGAAATCAAGCAAGCAGGAAGTTATAGCTAGGCAAATCCTTCTAAACTAAAGTAATGGATATCCTTGAAACCATTACCAAGCTCAAATGGAACTGGGCGGGGCACATTGCGAGGATGACAGACAACAGATGGACATCACGAACAACCTTCTGGACACCCCGAGGATGCACAAGAAACCGAGGAAGACAAAAAAGCCGCTGGCGAGATGACTTAGACCAACATAAGCAACAGTGGCCCAGAATAGCTTGGGATAGAAGTCTGTGGAGGAACCTGGGGAAGGCCTACATCCAACAAAGGACTTTTGAAGGCTGAAATGATGATGAATGAAATGTGAACCACTTATTATTTGGTATTAAATGAGCAAAAGGCCTGTCATCTATCTGGTGTTAAGTATTTTACATACACTGTTAAAAATTTGCATTTAAAAAAAAAAAAAAAAAAAAAAAAAAAAAAAAAAAAAAAAA
>NC_090728.1:43787550-43790050 GCF_036898095.1 Palaemon carinicauda | reverse complement strand
CTGTAATTGTTCAGTGGCCACTTTACTTTTGGTAAGGGTAGAAGAGACTCTTTAGCTATGGTAAGCAGCAAGGGACACTCCAAAATCAAACCATTTTTCTCTAGTCTTGGGTAGTGCCATTGCCTGTGCACCATGGTCTCCCACTGTCTTGGGTTACAGTTCTCTTGCCTGAGGGTACACTCGGGCACACTATTCTACGTTATTTCTCTTCCTCTTGTTTTTTTAAAGTGTTAATAGTATTAGGAAATATCTATTTTAATATTGTTACTGTTGATAAAATATTTTATTTTGCCTTGTTTCCTTTCCTCACAGGGCTATTTTCCCTGTTGAGGCCCCTGGGCTTATAATATCCTGCTTTTACAACCAGGGTTGTAGCGTAGCTAGTAGTAGTAGTAGTAGTAGTAGTAGTAGTAGTAGTAATAAACAAACGTATATAAAAAGACATGTCTGAGGCCTTTGTCCTACAGTGGACCAGCAACGGCCGAATACATACATACATACATACATACATATATATATATATATATATATATATATATATATATATAATATATATATATATATGAATACGTGTGTGTAAATATGAATATATACACCATCCTCCTATTCAAACATAGCCTTAACTCAGACCGCAAAAGTAATACCAAAATTGTTTATACTCCTTTTTTTCCTCTTCTCCAGACCCCCAGACCAGAAGCAAATCAGTACAAATGGCCTAAGCCAAAATGTGCCGGAAAAGGCGAATTGAAAAATCACGGACGCAAAATAATGGTGGCCCGACTGAAGGAGATTAAGCGCAATTTTGCAGGTTTATGGAACGTCGGAGCGTGTCTGCTTTAATGCAATCCCCGGCGAAAATGGCCCAATGCATTTCAAAGCAATCATTGCAAAGAGAACCATTAATAACGTTCCTTTATCACATTCGCGCATTGCCGAGTTCGCTATTCTTCTAGTGGACATTTTTGTCGTCGAAACCTTCTTAGTTAAGAGCCACTTTTTTTTTTTTTTTAATGACCAACTGTTCTTATATCTAATAATTTCCCTCTTTTTTCCTCTGAATGACTTACTTTTCTTATACCTAACAATTTCCCTCTTTCTTCTTCTGAATGACTCGCTGCCATTCAGAAAAAACACACACATATAGACATATACTGTATATATATATATATATATATATATATATATATATATATATATATATATATATATATATATATATATATATATATATATTTATATATATATATATATATATATATATATATATATATATATACACATATATATATGTGTGTGTGTGTATTTGTTTACAAGAGCACGCTCTCCATTTACTCCAAAATTATGCATTCCTGCAGCTCTCCTATTCTTGTACAGTAATGAGGAGGTTTTTTAAATGCTGGTTAAGCAAAAAATTGCAAGATATGTTGCGCAAGGGGGGGGGGGCGTGAAGGAGGTTCTAAATGACCTGGAACCGACATCTAAGGATTTAGACGTCATTTTTGACGGGTCGCGTATCCCAATAACAGTATAAACCACAACAAATTAGTCCGTTTTGTTATAACCTTAAAGAGTAAAATGAGATTCAGAATATTTCTCTTCCAAACGACTAAAATCAGATAATAGTTTTATCATACAGCATGGCTCAACCACAATTGACTGGAGTTGGAAAAGTGATCATGAAAGAGCGAGAAAACCTACATGAGACTGTCATGTATTAAAATGTTTTAACAAGTTCTCGTTGATTGAAGGATATATGTCTGAAACTGGAGAGAGAGAGAGAGAGAGAGAGAGAGAGAGAGAGAGAGAGAGAGAGAGAGAGAGAGAGAGAGAGAGAGAGAGAGAGAGAGAGAGAAAACCTACATGAGACTCATGTATTAAAATGTTTTAACAAGTTCTCATTGATTGAAGGATATATGTCTGAAACTGAGAGAGAGAGAGAGAGAGAGAGAGAGAGAGAGAGAGAGAGAGAGAGAGAGAGAGAGAGAGAGAGAAAACCTACATGATACTGTCATGTATTAAAATGTTTTAACAAGTTCTCATTGATTGAAGGATATGTCTGAAACGAGAGAGAGAGAGAGAGAGAGAGAGAGAGAGAGAGAGAGAGAGAGAGAGAGAATAGTTGAACTTGCGCTATTTTAACAATATTTTTTTCAAACGTGGAAAACAGAAGAGACTCGAGTGAAACAAATTCTTGAAGGTGGATATGAAAAGGAATAATTTTTATACAAATTGACTAATGATGAATATAAACTGACAGTAATTTATATACTAATGACCAAAGATACCAATTAACTAGATAAAAAAAATCAGATAACAACAATTGTCGCCCATTATATGGAAACAATATATATATATATATATATATATATATATATATATATATATATATATATATATATATATATATATATACTGTATATATATACAGTATATATATGTGTGTATATATATATATATATATATATATATATATATATATATATATACTGTATATATATAT
>NC_090728.1:43777550-43785050 GCF_036898095.1 Palaemon carinicauda | reverse complement strand
AAACACATGTTATTTTTTTCTAGTCGCTACCCATGCGGGATTATACTTGGAACAATCATTGATAGAGTAAGTGAGCTGTTGAGAAGGATACCAGCATTTTAAGCTCAATTTTGAGGCAGATTTTGGTGGAAAATGACATTTCTAATACGTGTACGGCCTTCAATTATCCAACCTATGAAACTGAACTCTCTACGTAACCGGAGAATAAATCTATATACGTTTAAAATATAAAACTGATGGTCAAACAATTTTAAGTGTTGGGAATTTTTCCTAGGCCCACGGGTTTACACAGTATGTTTCCTAACATATAACAAAACAAATATTGGGAGAGTCAAATAGCAATTATTGACACAATCATTTTTGTCAATTGAAAACTTTTTAATCAAGTTGCCGATAGTATTAGTAATAGGATTTTTAGGTTTGTTATTCATATCCAAAAACCGTATTTGCACTTGCGTATCTCTTCCTTTCTCTTGCAACCAATTGCAACAAATCATAGCCATGAAGAAGCCATCAATTGAAATCAACCCATGCAATAAAACAATGTTGATCATCAAAACAGGCTTTTGCCAAGAATATTAAACGTAACGCGAAATAGACGGCGTGGTATTCAGTTATAAATTATGATAAATAGAAATGTTAACTGCGAAACCCTTATTCGTCATGAACTGTCTTGAAATGTTAATGATTTTAAATTTTTATGCATCCTTCGGTTACTACTTAGTTTTTTAAATTTCACGTAACTTTTTTTTCCAGGTAATTTTTAATCTAATTCAAAAAAAATTTATCACTCTTGTTATATGAAGAGCAGCTCTTTAAAAATAGCAAAAGCTACGTAATATACATAGTTTTATTGTGTATTCTACATAGTCATTTTCAAAAGACTAAATCTTGAGTAGCGGGTAGAAATGCAAGATAAACATTTCTAGTCAAAAAGTATATTTTCTATAATAATTTCTATATATAACAAGTGTGATGCACGACAAGAAGCAACATATTTTGTTTCCTCAAAGTATTTTACTAAACATTGCTCTGAGCCGTAGCACCTGTACCTCGGCCATCAATTCGTTTATTCACGCTTCCTTGCTTTAGGTTTAATGGACTGGGCTCACTAAAATAAACGAATAAATTGTATCTGGTAACAAAATTTCAATTGGTGTTACACCTAACGAAGTCAGGGTAGAACCGAAGCTAATTTAAGTTCCCATTCAATGTTTTTTTTTTTTTTTTTTGATAAATATATATATTTAATCAAAACATTCCAACAACTCCCTAACTGTTTCTTGGAGAGACACAATGGCCGCCTAGATGCAACATTCTAGTTTCAAGAGGCCTTGACATTTTTTAAGCAACTTTTAAACATTCTAGATAGATGGAGATTGGCTTATAATTATCCTTGATCAATCGCATTGAACTGACTGCAGTTACTATTGAAATATGGAATATTTATTTTTCCTTCGATTTCCTAACATGGTTGCATGTAATTCTATGGGGCATTCATAGGCATGGTCAAAAATTTTGGTTTATACCAACAGAAGAATAAGAAGAATATGTGAAAACATTACTCACTGATAAAGTGAATGAAGATTCCGAATGTTTCCGATTAAATATCCCAGTTGCTTCATTGTAATATAATTCTTTACCCAAAACAATTTAATCTTGTTTTAGTCATCTACATAATTAGAAAATGTTCGCAAAGAATACCGTAAGATGTTTATCGGAATTATAAGTTAGGTGGCAAGAAATAGTATGATCCATAAAGTTTAGTCTTCACAACTAAAGCTTCAAACCTATATAGAAAAAAATACTACTACAAGTGTTACCCAAAACTTTGAGGCAATCGTAAAACATAAATAGAAAAAAAAAATATTATTACAAACGTTACACAAAAGTTTGAGGCAATGGTGAGCACTGAATGAGTTAGCTAAGAAGTATAGTATTAACTAGATAAGCCTTTACGATTTTTACAATTTAGAATTATGTGATGACCAAAGCCTTAGTGATAATATTATATCTCAATCCCTTGGAGCAGTTTCTCTTTAACTTATCAAAGACATAACTGTTGCAGTCTCCTAAACTGTAATCGCAACATATTGATTTCCTCCGACAGCTTTCGTTTTTAATGGTACATTTATACTGACTAAGTTATAAACAACGGAAAGCCATAATCGATACGAGGTAAAAAAGTATTGCATCTTAGTTACGAGTGAAGGCAAAAACGAAGTGATGTATCACTTTTCTGGAATTCAAAATGCTTCGATGGTTACCTTTACCTGAACCTGTGTGAATTATCGTGATAAAAAAAATCAAGCTGCAAAAAATATCTCACAATATAAGACGAAATTAAATTTCAAATAAAAAAGAGATGTTCTAAACAAGTTAATGGCAGGAAAATATAATATCAATTCTAAACTATTTAGCATAGAATTTTAGTAAAATATGCTCTCTATGACTTTATGAAATTATATAATAAAAAATCGTTGCTCCAAATGGTACGCCATAGCAGGATTACAGATATATCTAAATAAAAAGAAGAATAGATAAAATACTCACAACGGAAATTCTCTCATTGAAATAAAAAAATAAAACATTAAATATCTTGTGGATAGTATGAAATAAAAAAAAAAAACAGTAAATATCTTAGATAATAATCATGAAAAAACATAAGATGCATTTTGAGGTAATTGGGTCAAAACTTAACAATAATCGAACAAATTGCACTTAGGAAAAGTACCATCAATATCAATGAAACAGAAATGCGATAAGCTGAAGGGGAAATGGACGCAAGTCTGAAAACTTAATTGATGGAGTCTAGGGAAGCAGAGGATGCTTCCCTAATGTTCCATTAAGAGATGGGTTAAAATGGTATTATTGACAATTTAATGAGTTTACGCTTTCATTATATTCAATTTGGCAAAAACCCATTTACTAAAAATAGAACAGCAAATTCCCGCCTGAATATTGCCGTGTTATCCGTTACTCTGAAAATGTAGTCCCCTTCGCCAGGTCTCGATATTGAAATGCATCAAATATAAACCACCATGAGTAAAGGTAAGGTAAAGGTGTCTGGTTTCAGTTCCAGTTTCATCAGAATAGATACTCGCCAGAACGTCAGCTGGGCTAGCCCTACACCCCACTGTGGTGCCCAACCACAGCAGTATTCTCCCCAGTAAACAGTTTAAACTCACGGTCCCGGGCGGAGATCGAACTGCTCCCATGTGAGTAAACATAGATTCATATCCAATATGAGAGCAAGTAAAGCACACGTAGTAAGTAATGGGGTCTTTTGGTGAAGGGAAAAGGAGGTTGTTTGAACCATACGTCGGAAGATGTATATGTATATTGTTAGTCTGCAAGATGTTTGGGGGGGAGGGGATGGGGCAGTAGGAATCTAATCAACCCTAAAGGATACCAATGACTTAGTACTCGAGGCAGAAAAGTGATTCTTCACAAAATGTAGAGGGAAAAGCTAACGAACAAATTGCTCACAAGAGCAGAGTGGGTGACGAGTGGAGAGCTGCAGAATGGTTATCGCACGAAGAGGATGGGAGAGATTATAATATAGCTCTGAATGAATAATGATTGTTTGTAGTTGATTATTGATATGTCAACTTCATTATTTTTAGATATGAGGATTAAGGAAGAGAGCAGTATAACTAAATAGCTGAAAATGAAAAGAAAATCTAAATAGATGGAGTTTCAAGTTAAATGCTGCTTTGGTTCAATACCAAGACCATAATTTCTATAGGATGTCTAAGAAAGGTTGTAAAATTAATATTTGTGTAATTTTGTGGGTATACAAACGTTGAAAAAAGTAAACATAATTTTTTACATATTCTAGATTCTCTGATCACAAAACACTACAATTTGGACATCAGATACTTATGGTCTATCAATCATTAAAGAAAAACTTGACCATCACTTACCTTTAGGTCAGGAGGATGCATCACTCCCTGACGTTGCAACGTAAGTCTTAAAGCTCCAGATAAGGCTGCCAAGAGTACATCATTCAGACATGTACGGGTGACTTGTTTGATGCGAACTACCCTGTTAACAGACACAGCAGCAGACCAATATACCACCTGACCGTCTGTCGCGTCTTCGTTCCAGACAGTGTAAGCCCCGCTCTCTTCACTGTCACCGTCACTGCCATCTCTCTTACAGCCGTAAGAGGACTTTTTACTTTTGGCTTTTCGAGTTCGGTACGAACACGAACTACGACGAACGGTTAGTGGGTTAAGGTCTGGTCGCCACCACCAAAGCCAGGTCAAGGCAGTCATTGGTCCAATTAACAGGGCTTTGATAAGATTCATACCATAAGTAGTCCCTCCAAAATGAGGCTTTTGAGGAATATGCATGATTTGATTGTCTGAAAGTGATTGACACAAAACTCTGATCAAGGACATTCCATCCGAAAGACACTGATGTAAACGGCAAACGAGAACAGTGTCTCTGCTACGTCCGTAATCATGTAATACTATAATTTCCCACAAGGGTCGTATTGGAGGTAACGGTTGCGACAGTAACGAACTAACATATTTTTGCAGTGCTTCCTCTGTTGTGATAGCTGGACCGGAGAAGACATGGTTGTGGAGGTTGAAGTTTTGATCAAGAACCCATGCCGGTCCGGCAGGCAACTGAGACACCATTTGAGTAAGTCTAGGATACATAAGTCCACCAGCACCATTTTTAGCCTCAACCACCCTAGTGGCCAAAAGCTGTTTGATTCGTTTCAGGTTCATTGAGGCGTCAATAATCAAGACGCTGTGGATGATAGCATGATTGTCAACATCCTGCAGAAGGAACTGTGCATCGTGAGGAGCCAAGTAATCCCCATGGCAAGAGCTACAACTGTGAAATCGAGGTTTCTGGCAAACAGCCATCACGACCTTCATCAGGAATGCAACAGGAAGTACTAATACGAAAGCTAAACTCAAAGGGAAACTTATGGCGCACGTTAGAACTATGCTAGCAAAGGTGGAAAAGAAAGTTACCATGACGTTCTCTTCCAGTGGATGTTTAATACGCTTAATGGGAGCAGACTTTAGATATTCTGGAATGGTTGCCTCTATCGAGCGTCTTCGTTTCCTTTTCCAGGCTTCTGATAACTGTTTTTCAGTTTCTCTTTCTTCCAATGTTTCTACATTTATAAATGTCTCTTGTAACCTTACGTGATTGAGTGATAAATCAGTCTCCTTCCTATGTAGTTTTGGAGATGGTGGATCAATGTCATGATTCGCTGCAATTTCTGGTAGTTTGTGCCTACTACCTGAAGGAGCTGGGAAGGAGTGAGGGTTACGAGGCTCAAGAGGTGACAACCTAGATGGAGGCTCTTGTGGTGCGAGGAAAGGATGCGATTCATGCGAAGAATGATGAGATGGAGGATCTTGAGGGGAATGACTTGCAGAACTGTCACAAGGGGAATGCTTAGACAGTTGTTCGTGTGAGGGAAGGCGATGTGAAGGTCTATGTGGAAAATTGCGAGAGGGAGGGTCCTGCGGAGAATATCTAGTAGGACTGTCACAAGGGGACAATCTGGGTGGAGGGTCATAGTAACCACGTCTGGGAGTAGATTCGTGAGAAGAAAATCTCGTAGGACTATCACATGGGGAGAGTCTAGGTAAAAAATCATATGGTGAAGGTCGGGAATCTCGACAGTAGTGATCATTTGAGTACAATTGAGGTGAAGCACAGTGAGAGGAACGTCTAGAAGGTGGAGTTTCTAAAGGTGATAACCGGTTTGGAGGCTCGCAAGGTGAAAATCTATGAGAGCTGATTTCGTGAGCAATATGTCTATTGTAAGAATCATTTGGAGAAAGGCGGGAATGAGATTCACTAACTGAGAGCCTGCTTGAAGACTCGGCAGAGGAGAGCCTCCTTGAGGGACCAGACACAGGAGAATGCCTAGATGATGGAGGGTCGCTGGGTGAGAGCCTACGTGGAGGTTCATTAGGGGAATGTCTAGGTGATGTGTCATGGTGAGAGAGTCTTTTGTGAGTCTCTAGGGGAGAGAGTCTCGAAGGAGGCTCAAGTGGTGAATGGCGAGGTGATGTGGAAGAGGAAGAGGAGGAAGGACGGGGTCCACACATCATGGGTGAGGGAAGATTAGCTGACACAGGCAATGACGACGTCCCGCCATTGTGATACCATTCCATACTTGAATCTGACGTGGTTTCATTTCATTCTGAAAAGAAAAGAAACGAGAACAATTACTAGGATGTACTCGTGAAATAATGTGAAGAAATTGTCAGTCCTATGAACAAATAACAAATCATTTGATTTACCAACCAAAATGGCAATTGATAATACTCGAAAAAATTTGCACTTCTTTGATAAAATAACGTGCATTACAGAATTTTTTATTGCAGCTATATTCACCAAGAAACAAATTTCATTTCCAAAAACTATAACAAAATTTCTTACATAATTTTCTGTAATAGTGTGAGTGACATTTAAAAAAAAAATTATCTAGAAGTGAGGTTTGTACTACATACACAGTAGTAAGTTTCAAATAGTAAAATACTATAATGAATTCTGATTAGCAATGATAAAAGGAAATTTTTTAATTATAATATTAAAAATATCATAAATATTGCAAAGCTTTTATCAGTCTACGATGCTAGTAACATCTTCACTCTATAATTTACGTATAATTTTCTATAAGTCAGAAATAAAATATAATATGTTTCCTCCCTTGCAAAGAAACAATCATATGAACACACAATACAGGGTAGTGGTAGGAAAATACGGTGTAGTAGTAGGAAAACCCCAAGACTATATCCTGGGAAAGCCCACCGAATAGTATGGAAACTGGGTCGTAGGTTGGGTAAAGGAGGGAATGTGAGGTTTCAATATTTACCTATTGTGGACTTATGGGTAAATCTTTACCAATTCATATAGTTTTCCTAATGGATTAAAATTTAAACCAATACGTTAAATATGTCTGGAAATGTATAATTTCGACAAACAAATAGACCACATAGCTATTTTATACAAACTTCTTATTCATAAACACCCACATGCATGTCTACATTCACATTGTTTTTGCCATGTTACTCTTTCTACGGTCTTATTTATTCAAACTATATCTTATTATACTCCTTCCCTAGTATACTAAGCAATGTTTTGGCTTTATATATCTTATACCCTACTATCATCACTATCTTTATAGAATGAGAATCCTCCTAATTCAACTCATTTGAAATAATTAATTACTCCCTCCTCTATATAAACTTGACGGTCCTGGACAGTGAGTGACAGTCATGTTAGGACAACCTTCCCTCAGCATCTCATTTCCAGCCTATTTAACTCCTGGCGTCTTTAGATTTCCAACCCCTTGTCCTTCATTACATCCTAAGCATTCACTTTCATAAGCATTCTCTAAGTATATTTATGTATGTGTACTTGATGTAGCACATTTTCACCAGAGACAAAATTATTCCTGAAGAGATTTTCTTTCTAAATAACAGATTGTGTTTTGGGAAAATCCAGCTCACCCAC
>NC_090728.1:43772550-43775050 GCF_036898095.1 Palaemon carinicauda | reverse complement strand
CGCAAAGGGCCTCATATATAGCCCCCCCCCCCTACGCCCGGGATGATAATAATAATAATAATAATAATAATAATAATAATAATAATAATAAGTTCAAGAATCTCCATGTACATTTACTGAGCAATTAACCTTTGAGCGTAAGGTTAAATGCCTCGCCTTCCACTTCAAGGACGAATCTGCATGACCTTCATGCAAGTTGAAATTAATCTGCTTTGTGTCAAGAGTCAGCCACCTGCAGGATCCACTAATTGACGCCAAACCAGTTTCATGACTAATCGAAGTCACCCACAGGTAATAATCTGACCACTCCAGAGAGCGAAGTTAGGAATCTATAGTCCATTTCTTTTAGCGATGCATATTTGCACCGACTCGCAGCGGTGCCCTTTTAGCTCGGAAAAGTTTCCTGATCGCTGATTGGTTAGAATTATCTTGTCCAACCAATCAGCGATCCGGAAACTTTTCCGAGCTAAAAGGGCACCGCTGCGAGTCGGTGCAAATATGCATCGCTAAAAGAAATGGACTAAAGTAAGCTCATCAAGAATCAAATGAAACCAAAAATAACAATAATAATATTAGTTTCATTTGCATTTTCTAAAAACCAAGCATCAAACGACATTAATCTGATACCCCTTTTTCTTAAGCCTCAAAAGAATTGGTCTCAACTAATCAAGAGATTAAGCAATTCTTTCGTCTCTGATTTCAAACGTCGGATTTCTCGACGTTTTGAAAAAGAAATTTCTTTCCAGCTCTTTATCTCCCTTTGCAACAGCAAGAAATATGAGAGAGAGAGAGAGAGAGAGAGAGAGAGAGAGAGAGAGAGAGAGAGAGAGAGAGAGAGAGAGAGAAATGGTAATACGTTTGTCTAACTGATAATAGAGTACAGTACATATTCGATAAACCAATACTATCCTACAACCAAAGAAATAAAAACAATGTAAATATGATGTCAGCATAGTACTCAACGCGATATACGGTACACTTTGTAATCTTTAGTGAAGGAGCAGAAAAACTTTTAAAAGCATTTTGGAGCATATGGTAAGTGGCACCCCGAAGAAATGGGTATTTTCTTCTACATTAAAAAAAAAAAAAAAAAAAAAAAAAAAAAAAAAAAAAAAAAAATTGTGGACCTAAATAGCATATTTTGAAATCACATGATTTCCGAAGGACACACAAATTTTTATTTTGACAATGATGTAAAAAATAACAAGGCTTAAACAAAGTAAATTTAAATAAGGAATGCTATTAGACTCTTAAATAAATGAGCATGCACCTGTGCAGCATAGAAGCTAGAGGGGGTGGGGAGTTGAATTTGTGGCGATCTGGCATACGAGCGAACCAAGGCCTGCATGCACTCCAGAACATAAAGTTTAGTTGGGCTGCATCGGGGAAGTATGCTAATTATACTGCAGATGTTATCGCCACTGCGCTCCGTCGTCGTCTTCATTGCATTGCCACTATCTTCCAAGAAACGCGGTGTTGATAGCCAGCTCCGATAATGGTATGGTAGAAAATGGCTAGCGGAGGGCTTGAAAATGCGTGTAAGGATGGGAAAACTTTAAAGCTGTAAAATAATAAGCGAGATTGTAAGCTTATTAATCTCCTTGTTAATAAGAATTTCTTACCAGATAGATGTTGACAAAAGATTTTCATTTACGCTTTGTCATTTTGGCTGTTTAATAATGCATCTCAGAATTGCAAAAGCTTTCTAATAATAATATAAAATAGTTAATTGTAATTGTTCTAATTAAGTGTGCTGAATTCGACGATAAAGATATTCATAATTGGATGAGTAAAAAAGGAAATACATATATACATATTTATACACATAAATACATATATATATATATATATATATATATATATATATATATATATATATACATATACATATATACACATATATACAACTTACAAACGAGGAAAGAAAAACGGGAGTTAACGAAATGTTTTTACACTTACGATTATCCACTATATATATATATATATATATATATATATATATATATATATATATATATATATATATATATAGCATATAAAGACACATATTTAGAGATATATAGTTTTTAAACGTCTTTTGACAAAACGAGTACATAGATATGCTGAAGGCAATCATCTATTATTACTTAGACTCCAGTATGGTTTATCACAAAGCTCTTGGAGCATGTGATGTCCTCAAAATTTCCAAAGCTGTACAAATATCCCTTGCTTGTAGTCAGGAATTGCATATGATTGGCCTTAATATAGTGTTGCCTTTCACCGTGTCAATCATAAGGCCCTTGTTTTCAAACAGATACATTGGAGATGGTTCGTCAAACTTCAATACCATTATTGAATTCTCATGTAACAGATTGTAAGTAGTTGTTGATTGATACCACAGTTAGTATAGGAATATATCTGGTGTTCCTCAGGGCAGCGTTCTCGACTCATTAAATTTCATAATATATATGCATGATATGAGGTTTGGCCTGGAAAACTAACTTGTTGCATTATTATACAG
>NC_090728.1:43762550-43767550 GCF_036898095.1 Palaemon carinicauda | reverse complement strand
TACTAAACATTTTCTTACATATTCGTTTTCCAATTTCTGTTTAATACTAAATATTTGCTTACATAATCGTGTTCTAATTTGTTTAATACTAAACATTTTCTTACATAATCGTGTTCTAATTTCTGTTTAATACTCAATATTTTTTTTTTTGCATATTCGTGTTCTAATTTCTGTTTAATACTAAACATTTTCTTACATAATCGAGTTCTAATTTCTGTTTGATACTAAACATTTTCTTACATATTCGTTTTCCAATTTCTGTTTAATACTAAATATTTGCTTACATAATCGTGTTCTAATTTGTTTAATACTAAACATTTTCTTACATAATCGTGTTCTAACTTCTGTTTAATACTAAACATTTCCTTTCTATTTAAATATCCTTGTAGTTATATCAGCTTTATGGCCATTCTTTCTCACATCAGAACGCAGCTTAGGCTCAAATCCATCGTCTTCTGCGTCTCGCTACAATGACGTCATTTCCCCAACTCTCCGCCTGAATAGCTCATTAGTGAGACTAGCATGGACTATACAATACATCTTTTTCTTCCCTTCAACATTCAACCAACTTTCCTTTCATGGCCATAATTCATACATAGATTATATGGATCTTTTACATTCTGAAGCGGTAGTTGTTAGAAAACAAAATTAAATTACTTTAATAAAAAGCTCGATTTATGAAAGGTAAATTAGATACTTTTAACAACCATGCCACAAAATTGTAATCATTAAAATTAATTGCCTCTATTTGTCCTTTGTATAACTGAGCAACGGAAGAGATAACTATTACAATATTTTAAGCATAATGTTGGATATAGATGAAACTCGCTCATAACAACATTTGTAACATTGCATTAATTGAAGTGAGGTTACAAGGCATAAAGTTCGATACAAATGAAGGAATATATATATATATATATATATACATATATATATATATATATATATAAGTATATATACATATATATTTATATAAGTATATATGTATATATGTGTATATATATGTATATATATCTATCTATCTATCTATCTATCTATATATATATATATATATATGCTTGTATGTGAGTGTATCTACTTGTTACCTCCGACAACGAAATTGGAAGAAGGTTATGTTTTCACCCTTGTTTGTGTGTTTCTTTGTGAACAACTTCCTGGACGCAATTTTAATATTAGAGTAATGAAACGTGCAGATTAAATGGTTAATAAAAAGCTAGAAAAGATTAAATTTTGGAAGGTCAATGTCAAAGGTCAAGGTTACGGCCAAGTAAAATGGTCAATTCACGTAATCAGCCATCGTTATCACAAATACTTTAAACTTGGTTAATTTTTTAGTCTACGAATACCTACACCAATTAATAAATGTTAAGGTCAAAGGTCAAGATTAAGGTCAAGCAATAAGGCGAGAAATAAGCTGCCGCAGCGGCGGTCTGCATTCTACTGAGTCCCCTTCTAGTTTTCTTCCTTTCTATTTGTTTATTTAGTTATATATCCATGTGTATGAGTGTGTATGCTCCTATCGACCAATGCTCTCAAGCCCTAGCATAAGTCATCCTCCAAACTTCCTCTGAAACGAGATATAAAGAAACAACTAAACCCATTCCAACCAGACCGTAAAGATAAATATTTAATACAAACCTAACCAACAAAAGAGAAGCTGAATTCTTCTTACGTTTCTACTCCTGAATAAACAGGAAAGAATTCTTTATAGAAACTGCGCTCACAATTCTTATCTTCCATTACCTAAGGCACCTCTACTCTCTCTCTCTCTCTCTCTCTCTCTCTCTCTCTCTTTTAGAGAATGAATCTCTGGAATAAATATAATTCAACTATTATTTCATACATTATCGAATTTCTCTCTCTCTCTCTCTCTCTCTCTCTCTCTCTCTCTCTCTCTCTCGGTACACATATCTTCTTATTCAGTATATATTTTTTGGAAATAAATTTCAATCAGTTAGGCATGTGAGGCATAAAAAAAATATAAACGGCTCCTATCATTATAATTCAAAACTAATTTGGCAAAAATAGAAAAAAAAAAAACAATAAATATTTCAAAATCTCTTATACAAAAGAATTGTGTTAACAAAATCATAAAATAAAGTAAAAACAAAACATAAAAAATAAAGAAACGATTGTGATAACTAATAGCATAAAATATTACTGGAAAGAACATGAAATGTATAATTTTCCATATGCCATTTATCGATATTACAATAATCATATGGTAATAAGAATAAACATAAGCTACAATTTCAACAGCAGCAGCACTCTAATAATAATGGTAAAAATATGAATAATACAAACAAGAATTTTTCATTAAGATATGCCTTCCACTGAACAGCAAATACCAAGTAGATTAATAATTCAACCTTTGCTAATATTTAAATGGAAAATTAAAGTAGATTAATAGGCCACAGTAATTGCTAATCTTACCCTTCTATACCACTAACCGGTAATTATTGAACTAATACTTAAAAATAGTTATCTAGTCAGAATTTACAATAACATTACTCGTACATTTAATTTCAAAAGAATTATTTGATAAATACTAATGAAAAATAAAAGTAACAATATAAGGATTAAATTGTTGTTAATATTCAAGAACAATTAAGAAAATATTATTGATAATTCATAATTTTATCTATTGTCTTACAGATCAAATTACGTCAACTTTGTCTACCCTACAATAACTTATCAAAAAATGTTTAAGGAATTGAATTGAAAATTTCCAAAAAGAAAATAAAACCTGACCCAAAGTCCTGATATATTACAAAATTAGCTTCAGTCTTTTATTGATTTAATTCTAAACACTATTAACCTATAAAGTAATTTTTCATATTCGGCATGAAGTACATAACCTCAACGGAGCGAACATCCAGTTTTTTTATTTCTCAGGCATATGATACTGTAGTTTACATTAGGCTTTACGCTACAAAACTCTACGGATATCACATCTCACATTTCACTTACTCGGTCAGAAAGTTCCGTAAACGAGACATTATTATGAAGGATTTTAGGAGTGCTCAAAATAATAACAATTTACCATATATTTAGGAACATTTGTTTTTTTAGTGAAATCTCCTCTAGTATAAGTGGCAATATACATGAAACTTCGGACATTTACAGTGATATATCTGAGAGAGAGAGAGAGAGAGAGAGAGAGAGAGAGAGAGAGAGAGATTGATTGATTGATTTATAGTTTTCAGGCATCCTGACATCTAAGGTCATTGACGCCGGATAGAGAGAGAGAGAGAGAGAGAGAGAGAGAGAGAGAGGCCAATTTAATTTTTTAAGGCGAAAGTAATTAATCTACAAAACCCACAAAAGATGCTTTACAAAGGGCAAACTACCTAAATTGTGTCTGGCATTGACTTTACAAGTACGGCCTTGAACCAGAAATAGAACAAAGCACTGCATACCGCCATCGAATCATAGACAAGGGCAACTTTAACCCCCGGTTTTATGATGAAATGTTCTTTAGGGGTGAAAAATATTATTCAAAACTGTTGAAATTAGATTTACAAAAATATATTTTGCAAAACATTTTTTTACAAAATGGTATTTAACGTGTAAATCAAACTCCATGTAAAAACCAAACATTACTTACGATTTTTAACACGAATATAAAATAGAGTTAGACGAGAAATAAAGATATATGCGTCTTACCTACACTGTTAAAAAACCGTAATTTTAATCGGAAATTCTCCGTAAACATATACTGTTCTCAGCCGTATTTCAGTAAAATACAGGCGACCGTAATTTTACTCTACTTTGTCATTACCTTTTACGGGTTGGTGACCGTAATATCACTCCTTTACGTCAATATATCCGTTTTTAAAACGGTAAATGCTTGGCAACATTTATTCCAGGATTTTGACCGTTTTTTACGGTCAATTTTTAACAGTGTATGTCATCCATGAAAATAATTATATGAATGATTGCCCCAAATTACCAGAACATAAACAATGGAGATTATTTTAAATAACTACAACTCTAAATACTTACAAATTACCTCATTGCAAGTTATGTTGCTCTATTTAAGACTGTAGGCTATAATTTATGAAGGTATTTAATAAACAATATTGTAACAATCTTTAAATAAAAACTGAACTAAGCAAAGAAATTACATACTTGCTCTTGGTAGGCACCCATTTATAATCAATCAATGCTAAAATAATCTGAAAGCTAACGTAAATACCCTTTTCACATAAACATACCTCCTATTACATAGATTCATTTTTATGCAAAGAGGAAAACCTACAAGTCTCGACAAAACTTGCAATACAATCTACACTACTTGTACCATTCATTACCTAATTGAATCCTTACCTTCAAATAATATAACTCCTTTTCCTACGGACATAATATAGATTTTTCATCATGAAATCTACAATAAGATAATGAATAACAACATACCGATAAACAGCATTTTCCGCTATCAAACGTGAGTCTAAGACCTCAGCATTAACATAATTATAATTCCCTTACAAAAATTCTCTCTCTCTCTCTCTCTCTCTCTCTCTCTCTCTCTCTCTCTCTCTGTGTGCACACGCGCAGGCGCTGCCTCATAAACGAGAATTGCAGGATCTGGTAGTTTTTCTCAATATGAGCATGATCCGTCATATTAATTCCAGGTTATGCAACTTCTAGATATGAGGTCTAAACAATTATAGTAATATTCCTTGAATCATTGAGTTAATCAAAATGTGGTTACACTAACTCTATTTATATATGCACATGTATTTCATTAAACACTTGCATGCATTATATATATATATATATATATATACATATATATATATGTGTGTGTGTGTGCGTGAGTGAATAACAGTGGGAAAGAAGATATATAGCCAGGTACTTGCTCTCTCTCTCTCTCTCTCTCTCTCTCTCTCTCTCTCTCTATATATATATATATATATATATAATATATATATGTATATATATATAATATATATATATATATATATATACAGATAGATAGATAGATATGTGTGTGAGGT
>NC_090728.1:43753953-43762050 GCF_036898095.1 Palaemon carinicauda | reverse complement strand
TTTTTACCATTAACGACTTCTTTTATATTGAAACACACAACATCTCATCGTTTAAAGGTATTAATTTTTTTATAGCACCAAATGATCTGAGCATTGCAAGAAGAAAGGAATAATCAAATTATAAATGAGTTACATATTCGTGTTCTACATTTCTGTTTAATACTAAACAATTTCTTGCATATTCGTGTTCTAATTTCTGTTTAATACTAAACATTTTCTTACATATTCGTGTTCTAATTTCTGTTTAATACTAAACATTTTCTTATATAATCGTATTCTTATTTCTGTTTAATACTAAACATTTTCTTACATAATCGTGTTCTTATTTCTGTTTAATACTAAACATTTTCTTACATAATCGTGTTCTAATTTATGTTTAATACTAAACATTTTCTTACATAATCGTGTTCTAATTTCTGTTTAATACTGAACAATTTCTTACATAATCGTGTTCTAATTTCTGTTTAACACTAAAATTTTCTTACATATTCGTGTTCTAATTTCTGTTTAATACTAAGCCTTTTCTTACATATTCGTGTTCTAATTTTCCGTTTAACACTAAACATTTTCTTACATATTCGTGTTCTAATTTTTGTTTATACTAAACATTTTCTTACATATTCGTGTTCTAATTTCTGTTTAATACTAAAAATTTTCTTAATATTCGTGTTCTAATCTCTGTTTAATACTAAACATTTTTTTGCATATTCGTGTTCTAATTTCTGTTTAATACTAAACATTTTCTTACATATTCGTGTTCTAATTTCTGTTTAATACTAAACATTTTCTTATATAATCGTATTCTTATTTCTGTTTAATACTAAAACATTTTCTTACATAATCGTGTTCTAATTTATGTTTAATACTAAACATTTTCTTACATAATCGTATTCTAATTTCTGTTTAATACTAAACATTTTCTTACATAATCGTGTTCTAATTCTGTTTAATACTAAACATTTTCTAACATAATCGTGTTCTAATTTCTGTTTAATACTGAACAATTTCTTACATAATCGTGTTCTAATTTCTGTTTAACACTAAAATTTTCTTACATATTCGTGTTCTAATTTCTGTTTAATACTAAGCCTTTTCTTACATATTCGTGTTCTAATTTCCGTTTAACACTAAACATTTTCTTACATATTCGTGTTCTAATTTTTGTTTAATACTAAACATTTTCTTACATATTCGAGTTCTAATTTCTGTTTAATACTAAACATTTTCTTACATATTCGTTTTCGAATTTCTTTTTTAATACTAAACATTTTCTTACATATTCGTTTTCAAATTTCTGTTTAATACTAAACATTTTCTTACATAATCGTGTTCTAATTTCTGTTTAATACTAAACATTTTCTTACATATTCGAGTTCTAATTTCTGTTTAACACTAAACATTTTCTTACATATACAAGTTCTAATTTTCTGTTTCATACTATACATTTTTTCTTTCTATTTAATATCCTTGTGGTTATATCAGCTTTATGGCCATTCTTCTCACACAAGAACGCAGCTTAGGTTCAAATCCATCGTCTTCTGCGTCTCGCTACAATGACGTCATTTCCCCAACTCTCCGCCCTGAATAGCTCATTAGCGAGACTAGCATGGACTATACAATACATCTTTTTCTTCCCTTCAACATTCCAACCAACTTTCCTTTCATGGCCATAATTCATACATAGATTATATGGATCTTTCACATTCTGAAGCAGCAGTTGTTAGAAAACATAAAAATAAATTACTTTAATATAAAGCTCGATTTATGAAAGGTAAATTAGATACTTTTAACAACCAAGCCACAAAATTGTGATCATTAAAATTAATTGCCTCTATTTGTCCTTTGTGTAACTGAGCAACGGAAGAGATAACTATTACAATAATTTCAAACATAATGTTGGATATAGATGAAACTCGCTCATCACAACATTCGTAACATTACATCAATTGAAGTTAGATCACAAAGGCATAAAGTTCGATACAAATGAAGGAATATGTATACACACATATATATACAGTATATATATTATATATATATATTATATTATATATATATATATATATATATATATATATATATATATATATACATATATACACACATATATATATATATATATATATACATATATACATATATACATATATATATATATATATATATATATATATATAATATATGCTTATGTGTGAGTATCTAATTGTTACCTCCGCCAACGAAATTGGGAAGAGGGTTATGTTTCCACCCTTGTTTGCGTGTGTTTGTTTGTGAAAAGCTTCCTGGACATAATTCTAATCATAGAGTAAAGAAACTCGCAGGGATTAAATGGTAAGTAAAAAGCTGGAAAAGATTAAATTTTGGAAGGTCAAGGTCAAAGGTCAAGGTTACGGTCAAGCAAAATGTCCAATTCACGTAACCAGTCATCGTTGTCACAAATATTTTAGACCATGTTAATATTTGAGTCTACGAATATCTACGCCAATTAATAAATGTTAAGGTCAAAGGTCAAGATCAAGGTCAAAGCAAAAAGACGAGAAACAAGCTGCCGTAGAGGCGGTCTGCATTCTACTTAGTGCCCCTCTAGTTTTCTGTTTTAATTATTTGTTTATTTAGTTGTAATATTCATGTGTAGGAGTCTGTATGTTCCTATCGACCAATGCTCTCAAGCTCTGGCATAAGTCATCCTCCAAACTTCCTCAGAAACGAGATATAAAGAAACAACTAAACCCATTCCAACCAGACCGTAAAGATAAATATTTAATACAAACCTACCAACAAAAGAGAAGCTGAATTCTTCTTACGTTTCTACTCCTGAATAAACAGGAAAGAATTCTTTATAGAAACTGCGCTCACAATTCTTATCTCCCATTACCTAAGGCACCTCTACTCCACACACTCTCTCTCCTCTCCTCTCATCTCTCTCTTCTCTCTCTCTCTCTCTCTCTCTCTCCTCTCTCTTGAAGAATGAATCTCTGGAATAAATATAATTCAACTATTTCATATATTCCTGAATTCTCTCTCTCTCTCTCCTCTCTCTCTCTTCTCTCTCTCTCTCTCCTCTCTCTCTCTCTCTCTCTCTCTCTCTCACCGTGCACATATTTTCTGTTTCAATATATTTTTTCTTGGAATAAACTTTAATCAGCCAGGCATATGAAGTATGGGAAAAAATATCATAAACGGCTCCCATCTGCATAATTCAAAACTAATTAAAAAAAAATTAATAAAAAATAAAAAAAAAATAAAATATTTCAAAATCTCTTATATACAAGAATTTTGTTATCAAAATCATAAAATAAAATAAAAAAAAAATATATAAAGAAACGATTATGATAAATGATAGCATAAAATGCCACTAAAAAGACCATGAAATGTATAATTTGTCTTAGGCCATTTATCGATATTACAACAATTATATGGTAATAAGAATAAACATAAGCTACAATTTAAACAGCAAGGCAAGCAGCACTCTAATAATAATGGTAAAAATATGAATAATGCAAATAATAAGTTTTCATTAAGATATGCCTTCCACTGAACAGCAAATACCAAGTAGATTAATAATTCAACCTTTATTAATATTTAAATGGAAAATTAAAGTAGATTAATAGGCCACAGTAATTGCTAATCTTACCCTTCTATACCACTAACCGGTAATTATAGAACTAATACTTAAAAATAGTTATCTAGTCAGACTTTACAGTATCATTACTCGTACATTTAATTCTAAAAGAACTATTTGATTAAATACTAATGGAAAATAAAAGTAACAATATAATGATTAAATTGTTGTTAATATTCAAGAATATTAAGAAAATATTATTGTTAATCCATAATTTTATCTATAGTCTAACAGATCAAATTACGTCACCTTTGTCTACCCTACAATAACTCATCAAGAATCTATAAGGGATTGAATTGAAAATTTCTAATAAAAAAAAAAAAAAAACCTGACCCAAAGTCCTGATATATCACAAAATAAGCTTCAGTCTTTTATGGATTTTATTCTAAAAACACTAATAACACTATTAAAGTATTTTTTCATATTCGGCATGAAGTACATAACCTCTACGGAGCGAACATCCAGTTTTTAATTTCTCAGGCATATGATACTGTAATTTACATTAGGCTTTACGCTACAAACTCTACGGATATCACATCTCACATTTGACTTACTCGGTCAGAAAACTAGGTACTTACAAGTTCCGTAAAACGAGACATTATTATGAAGGATTTTAGGGAGTGCTCAAAATAATAACAATTTACCATATATTTAGGCACATTTCTTTTTTTGAGTGAAATCTACTCTAGTATAAGTGGCAATATACCATGAAACTTCGGACATTTACAGTGATATATCTGAGAGAGAGAGAGAGAGAGAGAGAGAGAGAGAGAGAGAGAGGAGGGAGAGAGAGAGAGAGAGAGAGAGATAAACTATAGTATAAGTGGCTATATTCATAAAGCTTTGGATATTTACAGTGATCTAGTTGAGAGAGAGAGAGAGAGAGGAGATGAGAGAGAAGAGAGAGAGAGAGAGAGAGAGAGAGAGAGAGAGAGAGAGAGATATAGATATATAGATTATATATATATATATATATATATATATATATATATATATAGAGAGAGAGAGAGAGAGAGGAGGAGAGAGAGAGAGAGAGAGAGAGAGGAGAGAGAGAGAGACCAATTTAATTTTTTTTAAGGAGAAAGTAATTAATGTAACCAAACCCACAAAAGAAGCTTTACAAAGGGCAAACTACCTAAATTGTGTCTGGCATTGACTTAACAAGTACGGCCTTGAACCAGAAAGAGAACAAAGCACTGCATACCGCCATCCAATCATAGACAAGGGCAACTTTAACCCCTGGTTTGAAGATGAAATGTTCTTTAGGGGGTGAAAAATATTATTCAAAACTGTTGAAATTAGATTTACAAAAATATATTTTGCAAAAAAATTTTTTACAAAATGGTATTTAACGTGTAAATCAAACTCCATGTAAAAACCAAACATTACTTACGATTTTGAACACGAATATAAAATAGAGTTAGACGATAAATAAAGATCTATGCGTCTTATCTACACTGTTAAAAAACTGTAATTTTAATCGGAAATCCTCCGTAAAAATATACTGTTCTCAGCCGTATTTCAGTAAAATACAGGCGACCGTAATTTTACTCTATTTTGTCATTATCTTTTACGGGTTGGTGACCGTAATATCAATCCTTTACACTCTCTCCGTGTGTGTGTGTGTGTTTTTTGTGTGTGCTGCCTCATAAAAGAGAATTACAAGATCTGGTAGTTTTTCTCAATATGAGCATGATTCGTAATATTAATTCCAGGGTATACAACTTCTAGATATGAGATCTAAACAATTATAGTAATATTCCTTGAATCATTGAGTTAATCAAAATGTGGTTACACTAACTCTATTCATATATGCGCATGTATTTCATTATACATTTGCATACATACATATATATATATATATATATATATATATATATATATATATATATATATATATATATGCATGTATGTGTGAATAACAGTGGGAAGGAAGATATATAGCCAGGTACTCTCTCTCTCTCTCTCTCTCTCTCTCTCTCTCTCTCTCTCTCTCTCTCTCTCTCTCTCTCTCTCTCTCTCTCTCTCATATATATATATATATATATATATATATATATATATATATATATATATACATATATATATATAAATAGATAGATATATAGATAGATATATAGATAGATATAGATAGATAGATAGATAGATATGTGTGTGTGAGGTAGAGAGAATATCCTACCTTTAACAGAACTAGATCTCGGACCTCCAGCACAGGTAAAGTCGAGGATCTAACTCCACCAAAAAGATAACTTTAAGGAAGGAAGGGTTCGTATACGTGTGAATATTCAATAACAATATTCCAACCCGGATTTAGTTTACCTGCAATTTAATTCTCTCAGACGACGCAAAAGAAAATTCCTTTTCCAGAGGAATTTTAATCAGTTACACGACCATCTCTTAGAGAGGAAAGGTAGTTTGGTTTTGTCTACGATTTTAGTGTTGTTAAGTTTCCCGCTATTTGTAGAATTCAAATCCTAAATAACAAGCGAAGGATTTTTAAATGTACTATTACAACCATTAATAGATAAAAATAACTATTTTAGTTTGTTCAGACCAGGAGAAATACTTTTACCATATGTCATAATTCTTTTTAACACGTTGGTATTCAAGATTTAAATACAATTTTCTTTTTGTGGCGGCAGGAAAACATTCATTCTTCACGCGAATTCATGACTCATTTGATGAAAGCCCAGTAGTACCCCTCTCTCTCTCTCTCTCTCTCTCTCTCTCTCTCTCTCTCTCTCTCTCTCTCTCTCTCTCTCTCTCTCTCTCTCTCTCTCTCTCTCTCTCTCTGTGCCATTTCCACTGTTAAGGAGCATCCCTTTGTCTCCCTTCTCTCAATTAAACTCCGCTCATGTCACTCGCAAACAGAAAACTTTCTTATCTTCATGTGGCAGCCTTATTTTTGCCTTTTGATGTACTTAGTGTTTCCTTTGCTTGCACTGAACCTCCAGCCCCTAAGGATTTATAAATCAATAAGAATTTAGGGTTATGGTGACCGATGTGGTAACGTCTCTGACTGGTGAACGCCAGACTGGGGTTCAAGTCCCGCTCAAACTCGTTAGTTACTTTGGTTGTTGCTTCCTCACATTCCTTGTGAGCTAAGGAAGTGTGGTTTGGGATAGCCTATATGTCTATCTGCTGAGTCATCAGTAGCCATTGCCTGGCCCTCCTTGGTCTTAGCTAGGGCATTGTGCTATTTAATAGGGCAATGTCAATGTCCCTTGCCTCTGCCATTCATGGGCGGCCTTTAAACCTTTAAATATACTTACTACCGTTGATACACAGTATCTCCGAAACGTTTTAATCCCTTTAAGTCTTTCGTTGTTATTTATTGGCCAATTACATGCGACTTATATTACCCAACCACGCATTCAACAGATAATGATGATTTAGTTTTGGAACTAAAAGCGGCCCACTCGTCCGATGGAAATTATTCTTTTAATTTGGAATTTCCATTGAATACAGTCGGCAATCACCCGGCGAGAAAGGGGACAAGAGCAGTGAAAAAAAAACTATGACCTTAATATATATATATATATATATATATATATATATATATATATATATATATATATATATATATATATATATATATATATATATATATATATATATAAATATATATATATACATATACATATATATATATATATATATATATATATATATATATATTCCCAACTTAATGGTTTTTTCTGATCAGCAAATAGTGTTTCAATTATTTTCCTTAAGCAAATGTTACACCCACACGATTTCTGCTTCACCTCAAATAATTGGGCCTTTTATTTCTTTATATTTTATTCCTTTGCGGGCCCCTTTGTCTTAGTTTCTCCTTGAAAATGACTGTCGCGCATAACCTTGTCTTTCCCTGTAGTAAATACAAACACGTTCGACCACTCGTTGCCTTCTGATAATGGTTATCGTGCTCATTTGCAAGGCCCCCATTCTCACGCAATACCGCCTACAGACGTAACTTGCCAAGCGATTACGGATATCGATCTCGAGGCTAATTCATTCCATTACGACTGGCGCCATAAAAGATAAGGAAATTCGCCATTTTACCTGACCTTTCTTCCTGACGCATTGGCAATCATTAACGAACCCTTTGTTGCGTTCTTCTCCATTAATGATACGACCAAGAAATGTATGTTCCAAAGGTGAACTTTATCTTCGATAGAATTAGTGTTACTTTTTATTCAACCAAATACTCACGATTTTAATAGAACATTTTTTGTATACTTTCCATTTTCAAATATCTTAATCTACACTTTTTGTATACTTTCCTTTTTCAAATATCTTAATCTACACTTTTTGTATACTTTCCATTTTCAAATATCTTAATCTACACTTTTTGTATACTTTCCTTTTTCAAATATCTTAATCTACACTTTTTGTATACTTTCCTTTTTCAAAAATTTTAATCAACTAATTCCATTTCTATGCTACGTAATTTTAATTGCAACTATTTTTCACCA
>NC_090728.1:43743953-43746453 GCF_036898095.1 Palaemon carinicauda | reverse complement strand
AGGAAGATTCCATAATACTGATATTCTATTTCATATCCTAAGAAGCATTCTTTTCTATTAAAACATCGTAAAACCAAATATAACTAGAAATGAAAACCTAAATAAAGGAAAATTAAAGAAAACATTTTCCAACAATACATGATAATCATAATGATCAAGACAATTAAAATTGTTTGGAGCCGAGAAGGTATAAAAATGTAAAATGTAAAAAATAACAATTCTTTATAAAGTACCTTAGGGTCTTCACAAATGGTTCAAATGTTTACGCAATGGTTACACATTGTAAAAAAACACCATGATCGTCTACATATTAAAGCGTTCATTTCATTGCATTCACACGAAATAATATTGAAGTAAAATAGTCGAAAATATTGAGAAAAACATTTGACCGTCCAATGGGCGTCCAAGTGTCTTTATACCCTTTCAATTCAACAATTTAACCCCCTAATTATTATTATTATTATTTGCTAAGCCACAACCCTAGTTGGAAAAGCAAGATGCTATAAGCCCAGGGGCTCCAAGGAAACAAGGAAAAATAGAATATTAAGAACAGTAACAACATTAAAATAAATATTTCATATATAAACTATAAAAACTATAACAAAACAAGAGGAAGAGAAATTAGATAGAATTTTTTCTTGGAGATACAAGAAAAATCAATGATATCCACATGTGAATTCAAATTTGTCTTTTCCTTTTAACCAGAAAACCCACAAGAAATTTTTTCTAAGAGCATTTACACGAAATAATATTGAGGGAAAAAATCGAAAATATTGACAAAAACATTTGATCGTCTAGGTGTCTTTATATACTTTCAATTCAACCGCTTAAAGGGGATACAAGAAAAATCAATGATATCCACATGTGAATTCAAATTTGTCTTTTCCCCTTAACCAGAAAACCCACAAGAAATCTTTTCTAAGAACATTCACACGAAATAATATTGAGGTAAAAGAGTCGAAAATATTGAGTAAAACATTTGATCGTCTAAGTGTCTTTATACTATTTCAATTTAACCCCTTAATCGGGATACAAGAAAAATCAATGATATCCACATGTGAATTCAAATTTGTCTTTCCCCTTAACCAGAAAACCCGAAAGAGAATTATTTTAAGAGCATTCACACGAAATAATAGGGGTAGAAAGAGTCGAAAATATTGAGAATAACATGATCGTCTAAGTGTCTTTATACCCGTTTAATACAACCCCTTAATGGGGATATAAGAAAAATCAATTATATCCACGCGTGAATTCAAATTTGCCTTTCCCTTCAACCAGAAAACCCACAAGAAATTTTTTCTAAGAGCATTCACACGAAATAATATTGAAATAAAAGAGTCGAAAATATTGAGAAAAATATTTGATCGTCTAAGTGTCTTTATACTATTTCAATTTAACCCCTTAATGGGGATACAAGAAAAATCAATTATATCCACATGTGAATTCAAATTTGTCTTTTCCCCGTAACCAGAAAACCGCAAGAGAACTATTCTCAGAAGAACCCAAAGCACTCAAACTGGCATCTCTCCATTTTCTAAGAAAATAGCGCTTCAAATAAGTCTCCTACACGAGACACCTTTCTCCAAGAGATATCTATAAACTGTTACAAGAAAAAAAAGAATCCAACAAAACTTCCTCTCTTTTGGCTCCCTTCCAAAACCCGCTTTGGGAGATGCGAAGCTGGAACGCCAGATACACTTTAGATTTGGGGAGAGTTGGGGAAAAATAGTCAAATCTTTCCATGTTCCAAGTTGAAGGAAGTGGGAAGATCTTTTCTTCCCAAAGAGAATAAGTCTTTATTGCTTGACCCAAGAAGAAGAACGACACTAAGAATAATTACCCGGAGAAAGCAAACACCACTTTCACCCACACTTTCACCCACAGACAAAAAGTGCTACAAATTCTGTGAAACGTTTTTGGAATTACGTAAAATCAAATGAATTCAACAAACGTTAAAGGTTTAAAAGTCGCTCATGAATGGCAGAGGCAAGGGACAGTGGCATTGCCCTATCATGCAGGACAATGCCCTAGAGACTGACCATATTACACATAATCAACGCCCAAGCCCCCTCTCCACCCAAGCTAGGACCAAGGAGAGCCAGGCAATGGCTGCTAATGACTCAGCAGATAAGTTAGAGATGAAGTAGTTTTGTGATAACTTTTAACATCCTAAAAATAGCCTGCTTTGCTTTTACATGTAAAACACAACAATAAAAGAATACTTAACATTACATGCATACCAACGTTAAGAGCATTACAAAAATAAGTCTTCCCGTTACTTAATTATTCTCTTGCCTGAGGGTACACTCGGGCACACTATTCTATCTAATTTCTCTTCCTCTTGTTTTGTTAGTTTTAATAGTTTATATAGGAAATATTTATTCTAATTTTGTTACTGTTCTTGAAATAATTTGATTTTCCTTGTTTCCTTTCCTCACTGGGCTATTTTCCCTCTTGGGGCCCCTGGGCTTATAGCATCTTGCTTTTCCAACTAGGGTTG
>NC_090728.1:43733953-43738953 GCF_036898095.1 Palaemon carinicauda | reverse complement strand
TTGCTATGCTACAACCCTAGTTGGAAAAGCAGGATGCTATAATCCCAGGGGCTCCAACAGGGAAAATAGCACAGTGAGGGAAGGAAACAAGGAAAAATAACTGTATAACTCAATGAAAGAATTAATTATACAGAATAAGTGCAAGACAATTGTTAAACATCTCATCTTAAAAAGAAACTCACCTTAGCCACATCTAAACCCAGACAATGTTTGGAAAGGTTGGAAGATACGTTAACAGGAACTCGAAACTGTTTGTAAGTGGATCAAGTTTTGTAAGTTTCCCTTAGAGAGGCAGTAAAGTCAATGGTCAAGAGATGAAGGCTGAGATGACTGGATAACTTTGGTTTTGTCAATTGTATTAGGCGGACTGGCTTTTATACAAACACACGCGTTTGTATATATATGTATGTATGTATGTATGTATATATATACATATATATATATATATATATATATATATATATATATATATATAGATATATATATATATATATAGATATATATATATATATATATCATATATATATATATATATATATATATATATATATATAGATATATATATAGATATATATATATATATATATATATATATATATATATATATATATATATATATAGATATATATATATATATATATATATATATATATATATATATCTATATATATATATAGTATATATATATCAGCACAAATATGCATATACATAAATAGAATAGATAACGTATATACATTATTTATATGTAAACGCAAATACAATATATATATATATATATATATATATAGAGAGAGAGAGAGAGAGAGAGAGAGAGAGAGAGAGAGAGAGAGAGAGAGACTTGTAGTTTTCAAGTGAAAGCTTGGCAAGAGTTTTTCGCCAATTTGTATTTTAGTTGGAAATAAAAAGAAATATCTCAAGAAAAGAATATTGGTAGTTGTTTGAAGAGGATTTTTAATAAGCACGTAAGAGGTTTTTCGACAACCAAAGCCCTTGTTATAGATTTATTGGTGTTGCAATTTGCACGTGATCCACGGTCCGAGTGAGAACGGAGAGGATCGAGATATTTGGAAATCGTCGGAAAATTATCACTGAACGTATTGAGAGTTACTGATGACAAGGGTTGGGAAGGGACCAGATTTACTATTATGCCAGAACGGGACCTAGTTAAAAAAAAAAAAAAAAAAAAAAGCTCTAATATACAAAATGATTAGTATTGCAAAATCTCCCGGCAATTGGGCCATCTTCCCCTGGATTGACCAGACAAAACTGAACTATTTGCATATTTGGTACATATAATCATTTCATCTCAGCAGATAATACAACATGCATTACTGTCGCCAAAGGGGATGCTGCCCTTTAAAGCAAAACTAAACAGGATATTGCTAACCTAAATGGCTTAATTCACGAAGAGGCAGATACTAGAGTCCTTTTGAATGGTGCCAAACATTAGAATATCTCAGTTTAATCACATAAAATTCAGACACTGGCGCTTTAAAGACCGCTCATGATTGGCAGAGGCAAGGGACAGTGACATTGCCCAAGCAAGCAGAACAATGCCCTAAAGACTGACTATATATCATATGATCACCGCCCAAGCCCCCTCTCCACCCAAGCTAAGACCAGGGAGTGCCAGGTAAGGGCTGCTGATGACTCAACAGGTAGAACTAAAGGCTCCTCCTAATTCCCAATCCTTAGCTCGCTCTAAATGTTGGTAAGGTTGCACACATTAGATAAATAACGAGTTTGAGCGGGACTCGAACACCCATCTGGAGATCACCAAGCAAAGACGTTACCAATAAGGCCATAACAACCCTTATTACTACAATTATTTCATCTCAGCAGATAATACAACATGCATTACTGTCGCCAAAGGGGATGCTGCCCTTTAAAACAAAACTAAACAGGATATTGCTAACCTAAATAGCTTAACTCACGAAGAGGAAGATACTAGAGTCCTTTTGAATGGTGCCAAACATTAGAATAACTCAATTTAATCACATATAATTCAGACACTAGTACTTTAAAGACCGCTTATGATTGGCAGAGGCAGGGGACAGTGGCATTGCCCAAGTAAGCAGAACAATGCCCTAAAGACTGACTATATATCATATGATCACCGCCCAAGCCCCCTCTCCACTCAAGCTAAGACCAGGGAGTGCCAGGTAAGGGCTGCTGGTGACTCAACAGGTAGAACTATAGGCTCCTCCTAATCCCCAATCCTTAGCTCGCTCAAAATGTTGGTAAGGTTGCAGACACTAGATAAATAACGAGTTTGAGCGGGACTCGAACACCCATCTGGAGATCACCAAGCAAAGACGTTACCAATAAGGCCACAACAACCCTTATTACTACAATTATTTCATGTTAGCAGATGATACAACATGTATTGCTGTCACCAAAGGGGATGCTGCACTTTGTAGCAAAGCTGAACAGGATATCGCTAACCTACAAGGCTGAACTCACGAAGGGGCAGATACTAGAGTTCCTTTGAATGCTGCAAACCAAGAAAATATCTTCGGTTCAATCACATATAACTCAGACACTGATGTTGTCATCATAGCAACATCTATCATTAATTAATTAGGTTTGGACAAAGTATGGATTAAATTAAGAGGAGGAAAAGACGAGGTGGACACACATCCATGAAATTGCAATAGCCATGGGACCAAAAGGAATAGATCTTCCCTTTTTCCTTTTTCATGATAAGGGGAAGAAGTCTACATGCCAAACTAAGTTCATCACCACAAGCTGTAGGAAAGGAAGGCCTACGAATCATTGAAGAATTCGTGGTACTAATGTACGACAAAAGCAGTTCAAATAAAAATGTAAATGAGACTAGACTTTTTTTCTTTGCAAGGGAGCAAAGAGATCAGGATTGCATTCCCCCCTACAAGGTCTGATCTTTGAGAGCATTGGAAGAGAGCTGCCTTTCCATTAAGGTACATTTGGTGACAGTCTTTAGTATGTCATTCAGTTTTACCCTTTCCAAGACACTGGGGATGGCAGCAGATTGAGGGTCCCTGGTTTCCATATTGGACAGATTTTCCATAAGTACCAAAATCTTGCCAAGAATGAATAAGTGTGGCTGTAAGAAAGAATGCCATGGTAGGTGCAAGTGCTACAAGTCTGGACTTGTCTGCATAGTTCTCTGTAGATGCACTTGCTAAAACTGATTGATACACGAAACATACCAGTATCCATTATGTCTCTAACGGCCATTTTTCAAGTATGGTGGCCATATTGGAAAGATTTGTTTAGTTTATCTCCTAATGACAGTAAGAATGGCAATATCTTAATTCAACATTATTTTGTGGGCTTATGGGATGAAAATATTTGAAATAAAGAGCGAATTTGCTGCCATTTTGGATAAGTTTCAGCCATCTTAGAAATAGCTGGATATTGATTTTGAATGTATAGGCTAATAAGAGTTATGACAAATCTGTTGCTTTTATTACCATTTTCACTTTTCCCCACTATCCCGTTCAATTGATAGCTTGGTTTAGATATTTCCAATTGAAAGCACGATTACTTTGTAAATAACATAATTTAGTATCTATTGAAAGTCCTGTGACGCCGTTATATTGCAATTTACAGTTTATTAATAATTTACAAATTCGAGCCTTACACATTCCTGTATTTCCCCTTCAAATTATACCATACTGTGTCATTAAGCAGATATCAGATTAAGGGTTGTGGTGGCCGATGTGGTAACGTCCCCGACTGGTAATCGCCAGACTGGGGTTCGAGTCCCGCTAAAACTCGTTAGTTTCTTTGGTCGCTACAACCTCATCATCCTTGTGAGCTAAGGATGGGGGATTTGGAGGAGCCTATAGGTCTATCTGTTGAGTTATCAGCAGCCATTGCTTGGTCCTCCTTGGTCCTAGCTTGAGTGGAGAGGGGGCGTGGGCGCTGATCACATATATATATATATATATATATATATATATATATATATATATATATATATATATATATATATATGGTCAGTTTTAGGGCATTGTTCTGCTTAATAAGGCAATGTCAATGTCCCTTGCCTCTGCCATTTATGAGTGGCCTTTAAACCTTTAAAGACTTCGTATTTTTTAGAGGAGTTAGGACAATGAAAACTAGAGAGACAATTGGAATCGAATCAATTAAATTACTATTGCCATAGCATGATCGTCCTACTAATTCCACTTTATTGGAAAGCAAAATTAAAGCCGTATGAATTACAATTAAATCATATATATGCGGTTAAATGACTTTGGAAAGATTTGCCCATCGAAATTAATGATTGAAAATAACAAAAGGAAGCTATGTTGAGCAGATTTATTATTTGCCTTTAGCATAATATCCCTGCCATACAGTTGAAATCTCAGGATTTTTCTTACTTCATTCTATATCTAAACACCAACTCCATTTTCTCCTCAATTTCTATACCTATCCATTAGTGTAAACTCTTGACTTCTCCATTACTTCAACCCTTTAAATAAGTTTGAATGGATGGATTAGAGGATTTTAGACCATATGGACCAAAGCTGGGGCCGGGGAGGCATTCATGTACCAGATGCAACATGGAGGTAACCTACAATTGCATCATGAAGTGAAATTTTAGAGAAATTAGACAGTAAGTAAGAAAGGAAATGGAAACAGATGTAAAGTAGATGAAAAAGTGTGCAACTACCAATGATTGAGGAAACTCCACAAATGTTTCATATTGCCTACAGTGCTCTCCTTTTCCATCTTCTAAGAGGCTATCATTAAGGACAAAACTGGAGAAGAGCCAACAGCCGAAAAAACTCTTATAAAAAAAAGACAGGCCTAACGCCAAACATCTGCGAGACTTAAAAATCTAAAACAGCCTACCAAAATAAATTAATCCTATTCGATACGATTTCGGCTCACTCCAATGACATGCTCTTCCCTTCTTTTAAATCTATCTCTAACTCATCCAGGTCAGTATCACCACACCCACGGATAAAGAGTTTGAATGTTTTACCGGAGGAGAATTGCATTAAAAG
>NC_090728.1:43726453-43728953 GCF_036898095.1 Palaemon carinicauda | reverse complement strand
TACATAAACTATAAAAACTTTAACAATACAAGAGGTAGAGAAATAAGATAGAAGAGAGCTTGAGTGTGCTTAGATTATTTTGACATTGAGGTGGCCACAAAATAGATAAAACATACACTGTTAAAAAAAACGTAATTTTAATCTGAAATTCTCCATAAAAATATACTGTTCTCAACCATATTTCAGTAAAATACATGCGACCGTAATTTTACCCTACTTTGTTATTATCTTTTACAGGTTTCTGACCATAATATCACTCCTACATGTCAATATATCCGTTTTTAAAACGGTAAATGCATGGCAAAATTTAAGCCAGGATTTTTATCGTTTTTTACGGCAAATCTTTAAGTGCTGGCGAAACGCTAAAAAAATACATCGCCTTTTTGAGCTCCGAGGAAATAGAGTAGCTGGATTAACGACGCATTTCACTTTGTTATAAAGCATCGCACCTGGTTCAAAAATTTCATAAAAATAGCAGCACCAATCTATTCTCAATAACATGGCGTAGTTAATATCATAACCGATGTGGAATGGCCTTAAATGTCTGTTGAATGATAAACGATGCGATTATTACAAGGAAAAATAAAATAAAACACGCAAGAGGAAGCTAATTTATAGAGGAACTTCTATACGTGCAAAATAAATTTCAGTAGTATCAACACACGCTCATCTATATATATATATATATATATATATATATATATATATATATATATATATATATATATATACATATATATATATATACATATATATATATATATATACATATATATATATATTTATATATATATATATATATATATATATATATATATATTTATATATATATACATACATACATTACTGTATATACACACATATATACATATTTATATATACACACATATATATATATATATATATATATATATATATATATATACATGTATATATATGTGTGTACTGCATATATGAATATTTAAATTATATATATAAATATAAAGAAAATTCTCAATATAAATATATACATATAATATATATAGATATATACACATAGACAGAGATACACATACCTGTGTATATATATATATATATATATATATATATATATATATATATATATATATATATATATATATATATATATATATATATATATATATATATATTCCTACTGGAACATGATGTAAGCCTCCAACATTATCAATTTCAGTTTCCCATTATCCATTATCATCAACCTCATCAGATGGAGTTCTATAAATGACATTCCCCAATCATGACCCTTTTTATAAAATGTCTATCCAGTAGACCTGTAAAGTACAATTTTGTATTATGTCGGGAAATTGCCATTTATATAAAGTGTAACTTTAACTGTGCGATTTTCATCTTACTATGCATCACTTTTGGTTCAGTTCAGTAAGAAAATTTGGGACACAATGCCTGTAGAACAAGAGGTCACTTAGCCCACACTGTTAAACATTTGCCGTAAAAAAGAAGGTAATAATCCTGGAATAAATGTTGACAGGTATTTACCGTTTTAAAAACGGGTATATTGACATTACAGTTACCAACCCGTAAAAGACAGGGTAAAATTTACGGTAGTCTGTATTTCTGAATATACGGCTGAACCGTACATTTTTACGGAGAATTTCCGATTAAAAGTACGGTTCTTTTTAACAGTGGAGAAGCAATTGATAAAAATATCCACAGTTGCATGATGGATTAAATGTTAAACTATGTTATATGACAGGATGGAAGAAAAGAAGAGGGAATGGAATTAGAATACTAAAAAGAGGTTCCTGCCTTGGGGGAATTTAAAACAACGAAAATAACTGGATATAAAAATTTTAAAATTCACCACACTGGAAATCTGAATATGGCACAGGACAACCCTCCTAATCCTTCTTACACGTCATTCCCATGTCGAGAATTGAAAGATTTGAAAGTTGACATCAAAAAATTACAAATGCCATAACTCAACGATGAAAAGTAGCCTCATGCACGTATTCACAGCTTTAAGCAAAATGTTCTGCAAATTTTAGTTCCGTTTAAACTTTTTCACAGTAACTATCACTTCATAGAATCTCGGTTGTTAGAGTTTAGTAGGCCACACTAATTATTTAACCACACTGATGAGCATCGTCAGGATCCGATGTTGATATAAGGCTAGTTCAGTCCATACCAAACCAACCACTTGTTGTGTAAATTACGTATTTATAAAATGAAAAGCGCAAACCTCACTTGGTTTCTTTCAGTCACACGAAATCCATGACACTAATTTATACAACTGCAGCTGCTGTCTTTAGATAAACTGACCCAATGCCAGCGGTGTCCCTCATTCCTCGGGCATCTGGTATGCTTTCTGCAGACACCAGGTCACATCATTCATTCAACGCAGCCTATCTCAGTACAGGCATCAACGTCAGTCTCCATCATCTCTTAATCACCCAAACATGCATATTCGAAGACAGGAGTTTCTAGCGGCGTTGACTCGTCCATAGATAGCATTATGCGACTT
>NC_090728.1:43711453-43721453 GCF_036898095.1 Palaemon carinicauda | reverse complement strand
GCATGAACTATAGTAGGGTAAGGCAATTTTGGACAGAGGCAATTTTGGACAAGTAAGGCAAATATTGGACAGATACAATATCTCTAAAACTATTTATAATTTTCGAAAACTATAATGCTATTAGAAATTGCCCAACCTTCTACTTTATAAATAAATGTATGTCTGGTTTTTAAAAAGTATTAAGTACCCCTACATAAATTGTTGAATATGGGTGTCCAATAATTGCCTCACCTTCATTTTAGGGTTTCTCAAAAATAATACATGAAATTATTATTTCTAGAAATAAATTAGTGGATGATGCTAAAGGAAGGTTTAAAATAAAAAATGAATGAAAAAATATGGAATATCTAGTGTCCAATTTTGCCTCGCCTTGAAAAATGGTAAGGCAATTTTGGACACTTAATTTAAAAAAAAACATCAATTCATAATGTTAGGTTATTAAGTAATAGATTTTGTAAACTATGTATCTATCTATCTATCTATCTATCTATCTATCTATCTATCTATCTATATATATATATATATATATATATATATATATATATATATATTCATTCTTAATAATTTTAACTAGAAATATAGATAAATGATAGTTCTTTGAAAATATTTTCTATCATTTATTTCAATAGAAAATCATATTGATTTATACGAAAATAAAAAAAAGTTTTCTTTTCATAGAAAATGATAATCAAACCTGTTACTAATGAGAAAATAGGGACAAGTCAGAATTGGAAATAAAGGTGAACAATTCAATATATACTATAGCCATATGCGTGACAATTTAAATGCTTGAATATATGACGGGTCTATTTAATTCAACCGAATGCTCAAAAAACAGCTTCAGTTCTTTTAAATATGGCAGTAAACATTCTCTTTGAGGCATGGGTTCCATAAATAAAGGACCATTAATTCCATCTGTAATTTGAAAAAGATATGTATCCGTTTGGTGCTCTGGATATTCCTCTACTTCTAATGCCCGGCAGTTGATCTTACTGGAATTAGTATGGACCGGCAAGGGTCACTTGCCTTATTTAGATAAGCGCTGCGCATCACTAAGAAACTGGCTATTCTTTGATGAATTTAGCCTATGAATCCTCTATGGATTTAGTCAGTCTATAGAAAGCGAAAATGAAAGAATTGCCCCCAGTCCCGGCCGTAGTGGGTTGCTAAGAAACTCCCGGTTTGTAAATACTAAAGAAAAATTGAAAAATGGTAATTGAAATGTTAGAACCATGAATCAAACTGGGAAGTTACAGGCACAGCTAGTAGAGAATGAATTTATGAAATATAGTTTGGATATCTTGGCCCTAAGGAACAGATGGAGTTAGAAGAGAAGGGGTAGGAATAATGATGACACCAAGAGCAGAAAAGGCATTAACCAAATGGAGAGCTGTAGGTAGCAGATTGTTACTTACAAAAATTATTATTATTATTATTATTATTATTATTATTATTATTATTATTATTATTATTATTATTATTATTATTATTATCATCATCATTATTATTATTATTATTATTAGGGCCTATTGAAACCAGAGAAAAAAAGAATTTTTCCCGAGTCATAAACGGCTTCGGGAGAAAATCTTCGTGCATCTCCAAAAGGATTCAGAAGAAATTTCCATAGACTTAGCATGGAATTCTGAATGATTCCAGAAATCTCTGAACGATTTCGGAAGAAAATCTTCCTGATTCTCCTCTCCAAATGACTTCAGAAGAAAGAGCCGTAGACTTAGCATAGAGTTCTGAATGACTCCAGAACGGAATCTTCCCGGAGCAGTTCTGAACGGCTCCGCCCCGGATTCCAAAAGACTTCTGAAGACCTGATCTCTCTCTCTTTTTTTTTTTTCTAAACATACCTTACAACACCTCACGATCTGTATGTACTGAAGCTATGGAAGTTTACGCAGTGAACATTGGGAGGAGGATTTCACTTTACTCACAGAGCTCGCGTTCTGGCGGAACAGGTAACTGACTGTGAGAATTTTGTTACAGCTGCAGGATGAACTGGAGGCTATACGGAACACCTTCATCTAAAGATAGTTTGGATAGGTGCTGCCGAAGTTGGCGAGCTTTGAAGATCCTAATGTAAGCGCCTTGAAGGATAATTTGCTTGCGGTTTAGCGACGATGTCCAATAATTGGATTGCATTGGTGCAAAGCGGTGAGCGACGTGTGTTTCTTCAAAATTCGGCATTGAAGATAGAACATATCAGGACGGCATTGGTAAATGTAATGTGTTGCTCTTCGTTGACTTTAGTATGATGGTGTATAGTGTATGCCGAGAAATCAATGGTATCCATGTCTTTACCCATCGCCCTTATAGGTAAAGACATGAAAGCCATCGATTTCTCCGAGGAATCTGACGAACCGAGGACAAACAGCACTGAAATGTCTCTTGAAATCTCGAAGGAGACTGGCGAACTAAGCAAAGAAGATCTTGAAAAACTATAAAATACAGAAGAGAATAGAGAAGGAAAGCCTTTATATGAAGAAGTATAAAAAATAGCCTTTAATTATAGAGGTAAGTCACCTAAAAACAGAGGTCAAATAGCCTCTACTATTAGCGGCTAGTCGCCTTAAAACAGAGGTCTCAAAGAGCCTCTAGTGCTAGAAATAAAGCACCCAAAAATAAAGGTCAAAAAGCTTTTAATGTTAGAGGTAAGGGGATTAAAATAAAGGTCAAAGAAACTCCAGTGCTGAAGTATAGCACCTCAAAATAGATGTCAAAGAACCTCTAATGCTAAAAATAAGGAGCCTCAAAACAGAGGTCAAAGAGCCTCTAATGTTAAAAGTAAGGAGCGTCAAAATAAAGGTCAAAGACCCTCAAATGCTAAAAGTAAGGAGCCTCAGAATAGAGGTCAAAGAACCTCTAATACTAAAAGTAAGGAGCCTCAAAACAGAGGTCAAAGACCCTCTAATGCTAAACGTAAAAAGCTTCAAAAGAGAGGTCAAAGAGCCTCTAATGCTAAAAGTAAGGAGCCTCAAAATAGAGGTCAAAGAACCTCTAATACTAAAAGTAAGGAGCCTCAAAACAGAGGTCAAAGACCCTCTAATGCTAAACGTAAGGGGCCTCAAAATAGAGGTCAAAGACCCTCTAATGCTAAACGTAAGGAGCCTCAAAATAGAGGTCAAAGACCCTCTAATGCTAAAAGTAAGGAGCCTCAATATAGAGGTCAAAGACCCTCTAATGTTAAACATAAAGAGCCTCAAAATAGAGGTCAAAGACCCTCAAATGCTAAAAGTAAGGATCCTCAAAATAGAGGTCAAAGACCCTCTAATGCTAAAAGTAATGAGCCTCAAAATAGAGGCCAAAGACCCTCTAATGCTAAAAGTAATGAGCCTCAAAATAGAGGTCAAAGACCCTCTAATGCTAAACGTAAGGAGCCTCAAAATAGAGGTCAAAGACCCTCTAATGCTAAACGTAAGGAGCCTCAAAATGGGGATCAAAGACCCTCTAATGCTAAAAGTAAGGAGCCTCAAAATAGAGGTCAAAGAGTCTCTAATGCTAAAGGTGAGCAGTCTCAAAATAGAGGTCAAAGACCCTCTAATGCTAAACGTAAGGAGCCTCAAAATAGAGGTCAAAGACCCTCTAATGCTCAAAGGAGCCTCAAAATAGAGGCCAGAGCCTCTAATGCTAAAAGTAATGAGCCTCAAAATAGAGGTCAAAGACCCTCTAATGCTAAAAGTGAGGAGCCTCAAAATAGAGGTCAAAGAGACTCTAATGCTAAAAGTGAGCAGTCTCAAAATAGAGGTCAAAGACCCTCTAATGCTAAACGTATGAAGCCTCAAAATAGAGGTAAAAAACCCCTCTAATGCTCAAAGTAAGGAGCCTCAAAATAGAGGTCAAAGAGCCTCTAATGCTAAAAGTAAGGAGCCACAAAATGGAGGTCAAAGACCCTCTAATGCTTAAACTAAAGAGCCTCAAAATAGAGAACAAAGAGCCTCTAATGCTAGATGTAAAGAACTTCAAATTAGAGATCAAAGAGCATATAATGCTGAGATTATGGTACCTCAAAATAGAGGTCATAGATCCCTTAATACTAAAGGTATGGCACCTCAAAATAGAGCTTAAATATCCTCTAATGTTGGAAGTATGTCACCTCAAAATAAAAGGTCAAGGAGCCTCTAATGCTAGAGGTAAGGTACCTCAAAATAGAGGCCAAATAATCTGGCCTATTCTTTGTATATTCACCCTACGCATTGGTTTCCTGTGCGCCAGCGCTTTTCTGCGCCTTCACCAAAAACTGTGCTTCAGCAGAAACTGAGCACCACCAACATCCTGTGCGCCAACCCTCCAGTACTCTCCTTCGCACTCGCTCGAGAGGCAAAAAGAATGAAAACTTTTTGACAGGTTAAAATTGGCCCGTTCCCTCCCCGCAAACGCATGACAGCATGCCCGCTGGGCAAAAGGGAAGGGGCTTCACAGAAGGGTTCAAGATCCCGAAGATTCCATCTTCCAAGGCGAATCAAATGATTCCCCTGAAGAAAGGAAAAATGAATACTGTGAAGAACTGCAGAGTATAATAGGTGAGAACCTAGAGAAATATGAAAATTGTGATTAATGACTTCAATGCTAAAGTTGGAAGGAATAATCAAGGGATAGAAAATGTGATGGGTGTTGAGGTTCTTGGCGAAGTTGCAAATGAAAATGGGGCACATTTTGTAAGTTATTGTTCAACAAACAATCTTGTTACTGGAGGTATTCTTTTCCAACACAAGGAGATCCACAAATATACAAGGACTTCACCATGTGGCATTTACAAATATCAAATAGATCACATAGCCATTGATAGAGAAGGAGGACTCTGGGAAATGTAACAAGCTATAGAGGTGCAGTTATTGGTAGTGATCACCAGCTCCCCATTGCCACACAAATATTAAAATTGAAAGAACCCAACAGAAATGTAGATAGAATACCTAAGTTTGATACAACTAACTTCTAGAGGATGAGCACAGAAATCTTTGTAACTTAATGTAGGAATCGATTTACAGTCTTAAGAGACTTTAAGAGACGAAGTTTTGGGACATGCAGTTACAAGGAGAAAACCATGGATATCAAATGATACTTGGGATACTATAAAAAGAAGACAAAGACAGAAATTGATTTCTTAAAGTTTTCGAGGAAGTAATGAAAATTACAAGGCAGAGCATGCCAAGTATTTCAGTATTGATAGTGAGGTCAAAAGAAATATCAGGAATGATGAGGCTGACAAAGCTATGAATTCAGGGAGTGGCTTTGTTGTAGGAATTGCTCTTGGAATTATTAATGAAATCTCTACGGCAAAAAAGAAGCATATACCCATCAAAAAGAAAGATTGATCTGTTATTACAAAAGAACATGAAGAAAAGTAACGTTGGATTGAACACTTTAGTGAGGTCATGAATAGGAAATACGAAGGGAATAATTTGGTTGATATACCTGAAACTGATGAAGACCTTGATGTGCTCATGAATGAATTAGGTGTGTTTGAAGTCGAAGCTATTCTTAAAAAAAAAAAAAACTCAAAAGATGGAAAGCCCCTGGATACAAAGGAATAACTGCCGAGATGATATTGCCTGAAAATGAAGCGACTCCCAGATTACCTACAAGATTATTTTGTAGAATGTGGCGTGAAGAGGCAAAGCCCTATGTATGGGAGCTAGGAGTGCTGGTGAAAATGACAACAAAAGATCTGACTGATTGCATCATTATAGAGGCATCACACTTAAGTCAGCTGTCATGAAAATATATAGAATGCTCATTCTAAAGAGACTAGAGAGAAAGATTGATGAAAGGTTGAGAGATGAACAAGCAGGATTTAGAAAAGGTAGAACTTGTACTGACCAAATTTTCATTTAAGACATGTGGTACAGCAATATTTAGAATATAGAATTCCACTTTTGATGGTATATGTGGGTTATGAAAAAGCTTTTGATTATGTGCTCTGGCAAATTTTGTGGAGTCCTGCGACATTATGGAGTTCCTCTCAAATATGTAAATTCAATTGTCTGTTCATAAGCATAGCAAATGCAAAGTTAATGTTAGTGGCGTCTTATCAAACGAATTTCCAGTGAAAAGTGGGGTACTCTAAGGGAATGTGTTGTTACCTATGTTGTTTATCCTCCTCATAGATTTTGTAATGCATAGATCGGTTGGGGATGGTGGAGAAGGATTGGACTGGATTGGTAACAGAAAATTAGGAGTCGTAGAGTGTGCTGATGACGCTGTCCTAATTAGCAGAACACCACAGGGCTTGGAATGCTTGCTTACCAGAATGCATGAAAAATCACATGAGGTTGGGCTCGAGATACATAGAAGAAAGACAGATGATGAGAACGGAATATGCAATGGAAGATGAAATATCTTTGGAAGGATAAAGGATTAATGAGGTAGAATTATTCATATATTTAGGAACTAGGATATCTAATATAGGAGCTTTAGAATTTGAGTTTAATGAAAGATTGAAAAAAGCAAATCAGAGGATGGCTAGGTCAAGTCAAATTTAGAAATCAGGTCGCCTAAATTACATATAATAATGAGGCTATATATCAGTTTAGTGAGATCGGTGTTACTGTATGGTCGTGAATCTTGGTATATTAATGAAACTCATTTTGTAGATTTGAGAACAAAGCCCTCAGAAGAATATTGGGTGTTAAATGACAGGACAGGATTAGAAATGAAACTAAGAGAGATTACTCGACCGCCACATGTGGAGGAGATCATGGTCAGGGGTAGATGGAGATGGTTTGGGGATGCTCTTTGTTCTCCCTAAGAGGCATTAGTTCACCAAACTTTAAACTGGCCTCCACAAGGCACTAGAAGAGTTGGAAGACTCAGGACTATAAAGCATGGAGTAGGATATTGTGATTGGAGAAATATTGAATTAAAAGCTGAAGATAGAGACGACTAGCGAAATCTAATTGAAGCCCTTTGCGTCAATAGGCGTGGGAGGAGATGATGATGATGATATGTGGGCAGTGGCTTCAGGCATCTAGCTCAAGGCGAGTCACTTAGCTTCCTTCTTCCTCTAAAAACCCTTCTGTTGCTCTACCAATGCAAAAAAATGGACGATCCTTAATATCCTCCAAAATAATTTGAATTTCTTTTTTATTTCTTTAATTTTAGGTATAAATAAATCCTTATCATTCACTATCGGGACTATCCTAGCAGTTCAATTATCACTATTTATTACCCTGGTCAATTTAGATTTTTTTGTATTTACGTTAGTGTTTGCATACATTTTTTCTTAAAGAATCGAGAGATATTTGGTTGCTTTGTATTTCCATGATTTGTCATGTTTCTATCTCTCTTTGTGTTTTTCCTTTTATTTTTCTTCATTTCATCTTTTTTTCTTAAATCTTCGATTGTATCCCTTTCTTTTGTAGGTAAAAGTATCTCTTTGATGGCTCGTTCATAGTATGAGGTAACAATGATAAGAATAAAATGGATAGGTACAACTTAGGACGAATATTGTTTATGGGATCAGCTTTGCCCCTCCTTGATGTATCTATCATGCTGTTCACTCTAATGTTGCTCCATTTAACACCATATCAAAAAGGCAACATGACAGTTATCAACATGGAAATTAGCAGGAACAGTGAAAATATATTCTATTTCAATTCCTGAAATTTTCATTTGGATATGTAAATTATTATAGGAACAATGTATAGAGTAGTTTTTTTTAGATATTTCTAGCATTTGGGTTGACACCCCTCTCGAGGATGTTACCATGTTTTGGTCAATCTTTTTGAAGGTTTCACCCCCTGAGTGTCAACAGCTTTAAGAGTGTCCCCAGTATTAAATAACTTTTTGAAAATCATATCATAACCATCGAGCAAAGCACTAAAGCTTCTAAGCAATCTCACAACTATTAAAGTTTCTAAGCAATCTCACAACTATTAAAGATTCTGAGCAATCTCACAACTATTGAAGTTTCTAAGCAATCTCACAACTATTGAAGTTTCTAAGCAATCTCACAACTATTGAAGTTTCTAAGCAATCTCTCAACTACTAAGTTTCTAAGCAATTTCAAAACTATTAAAGTTTCCAAGCAATCTCACAACTATTGAAGTTTCTAAGCAATCTCTCAACTACTAAGTTTCTAAGCAATTTCAAAACTATTAAAGTTTCCAAGCAATCTCACAACTATTGAAGTTTCTAAGCAATCTCACAACTATTGAAGTTTCTAAGCAATCTCAAAACTATTAAAGTTTCTAAGCAACCTCACAACTATTGAAGTTTCTAAGCAATCTCACAACTATTAAAGCTTCTAAGCAATCTCACAACTATTGAAGTTTCTAAGCAATCTCAAAACTATTAAAGTTTCTAAGCAATCTCAAAACTATTAAAGTTTCTAAGCAATCTCAAAACTATTAAAGTTTCTAAGCAACCTCACAACTATTGAAGTTTCTAAGCAATCTAACAACTATTAAGGTTTCTAAGCAATCTCACAACTATTAAGGTTTCTAAGCAATCTCACAACTATTAAAGTTTCTAAGCAATCTCACAACTATTAAAGTTTCTAAGCAATCTCACAACTATTAAAGTTTCTAAGCAATCTCACAACTATTAAAGTTTTTAAACAATCTCACAACTATTAAAGTTTCTAAGCAATCTCACAACTATTAAAGTTTCTAAGCAATCTCACAACTATTGAAGTTTCTAAGCAATCTCACAACTATTGAAGTTTCTAAGCAATCTCTCAACTACTAAGTTTCTAAGCAATCTCAAAACTATTAAAGTTTCTAAGCAACCTCACAACTATTGAAGTTTCTAAGCAATCTCACAACTATTAAAGCTTCTAAGCAATCTCACAACTATTGAAGTTTCTAAGCAATCTCAAAACTATTAAGGTTTCTAAGCAATCTCACAACTATTAAAGTTTCTAAGCAATCTCACAACTATTGAAGTTTCTAAGCAATCTCACAACTATTAAAGTTTCTAAGCAATCTCACAACTATTAAAGTTTCTAAGCAATCTCACAACTATTAAAGTTTCTAAGCAATCTCACAACTATTAAAGTTTTTAAACAATCTCACAACTATTAAAGTTTCTAAGCAATCTCACAACTATTAAAGTTTCTAAGCAATCTCACAACTATTAAAGTTTTTAAACAATCTCACAACTATTGAAGTTTCTAAGCAATCTCACAACTATTAAAGTTTCTAAGCAATCTCACAACTATTAAAGTTTCTAAGCAATCTCACAACTATTAAAGTTTCTAAGCAATCTCACAACTATTAAAGTTTCTAAGCAATCTCACAACTATTAAGGTTTCTAAGCAATCTCACAACTATTGAAGTTTCTAAGCAATCTCACAACTATTAAAGTTTCTAAGCAATCTCACAACTATTAAAGTTTCTAAGCAATCTCACAACTATTAAAGTTTTTAAACAATCTCACAACTATTAAAGTTTCTAAGCAATCTCACAACTATTAAAGTTTTTAAACAATCTCACAACTATTAATCGCACATTAAATATTCTCTACTTTATCATTTCTAAAAGTATTTCTCTGTTTTTATTAAGTATATTTCCAATGAATAAGTTACCGTTAAAAAAAAAAAAAACAGTATATGCTAGAAAACCAGGACAAAATTATCCCTTTACTCCAGAAAAGAATGATTGACCTCCTCCGCATAAAAAAAAAAAAAAAAAAAAAAAAAAAAAAAAAAAAAAATTTCCTTTTTCATAGGATGATTTATAGTTTTCATACGACAATAACAACATTTACCACAAAAATGGGCTATTTTATAGCTATTACTAAAAAGGGACTGCCGAATTGTGTGGGATTCTTTTCAGAAGTATGTAACTACTGTATGCATTCATACATAAATAGGGCAATTGTCATTTTCAATTGGTCTTTATTCCAAAAACAAGTTTTTGTATGTAACGTACAAAGGATTGGCGGCATTTAATATTTTTTTTAATAAAAAGCAAAGGGTATTAGGTCACATGTAAACTTGAAATAAAAGATATATATACATATGTTTTAGTGGAGAGAGAGAGAGAGAGAGAGA
>NC_090728.1:43683953-43706453 GCF_036898095.1 Palaemon carinicauda | reverse complement strand
TGTGTGTGTTAAGTAATTCTCATTGATTCCCTCATGACTTGAGGGTACCATAATTACGCAAAAAGGAATAATATCGATATCTTCACTTGAATGTAGTATTTATATCACTCATTGATTCACACCATTGGTCCATAACACTAAACTGTGTCACTGTACACAAACAGTATTCTGATAAAAACAGCTTTCAGATAACAGCCGGATTTTGAGTCTACAGAAACCACAAGCAGAAGAGAGAGAATCCATGTTCCAATCATAGTAACAGCACGAGAGAGAGAGAGAGAGAGAGAGAGAGAGAGAGAGAGAGAGAGAATTTCTCGGACTTAGTGCCTATGCCCACGTGAAAAGCTATTCCTAGGACTTGCAGGACAGGAAAAGCCCAGGATAAATGGAAGGAAATAAAAACCTTTCTCTTGAAGAAATAACGAAGGGTGAGAAAAGCCCCAAGGAATAAAGAGCCTTTTTCTCTCCTTCAATAGTACTCGTCACAAGGGATGAGGAAAGAAAAGGGAGGGAGGGAGGGAGGGAGGAGGAGGAGGAGGAGGAGGAGGAGGAGGAGGAGGAGGAGGAGGAGGAGAAAAGCAACAACAGGCTAGACTCAATAGTCCAATCTCCGGCCAAAGAAGCAATCTTTTAAGGTCTACGTTGCCATTAGGTAGTGTTTACGATGCTTCCTAAAGGACGAAAGGAGAGAGAGAGAGAGAGAGAGAGAGAGAGAGAGAGAGAGAGAGAGAGAGAGAGATTATGCAACCACATACTTTATGACCATACACTGCTTGTATATTGCCAATATTACATTATTATTATTATTATTATTATTATTATTATTATTATTACTAACAAAGCTACAACCCTAGTTGGAAAAGCAAGATGCTATAAGCCCAAGGGCTCCAACAGGGAAAAATAGCTCAGTGAGGGGAGGAAATATATAAATGATTAGGAAAAATTAACAATAAATCATTCTAAAAACAGTAAAAACATCAAAACTGATGTCAATATAAAATAGGAAAAGACTGAAAAGACTAAAAAAAGGTTCCTTTGTTTAGAAAAGTTTTTACCTTTGTATTAACCTTATTTATTGACAAAGATTAAATAACAAAATAACCCGAATCTTTAAGTGTTTCAATAGTCTACCTAAAGGAATAAGAAGAGGATTCGCACAAATTATTAAATCCAGATACATATAAATTAAAAATTATATACATAATCGACAAGAAGAATTGAAAATACAGAAAAATAAAATCTGACATTTTTTCTTTATGTATCTTTGAAGTTTAGTTGGCCATGAAACCTTTCCCATCATCGTCAAGTTTCGCTCCTTAAAGAAAAGAAAAGGTAAGCAAGATATAAAAGGTCTCTCTCTCTCTCTCTCTCTCTCTCTCTCTCTCTCTCTCTCTCTCTCTCTCTCTCTCTCTCTCTCTCTCTCTCTTAGCTGATTTATATATATATATATATATATATACATATATATATAATATATATATATATATATATATATATACATATATATATAATATATATATATATATATATATATATATATATATATATATATATATATGCGTAAAAATCACAGGAAAACGTGATGCTCAGATGCAGAAGAACCACAGGGAAAATGAAAATACGAAATAAACGCTTAAGTCCTGACTAGTTTCGTGATACTTCTTCAGAGGACTGATTTATTGAGAGAGGTTTCTTTACATTTTATAGGGAAAGCAAACGTATGAACATACATATAGAGATTTAGAGAACAATGACACTCCCTTACCAGCTACCTGGGCTTGAGTCAGGTGTTAAGTAGGAGGAGTCCCCAAGCTCATTAGACACCTGCCAAAAAGGGTCATTTCTAGTGGCGGGTATATTCTTGTTTTTTACCTTTTTACTTTCAGTACAGTTTATTTATATGAAAACACGGTAGCCTTATCTATATAAATACATAAGCAAAACATACACAAACATACAAATATATATATATACATACAGATACACATACATATATACATACATACACACATACATACATACATACACATACATATATATATATACACATACATATATACATATACACATACATACATATACATACATACATATGCATATGCATATATACATTTATATATATACAATATTAATATCATAAACATATAATCATGTATATATCAATACTTATATCTAGCATAACACTATATAGTGCCAATATACTTATGCATACTATATAAAATAATTGTTTCCTTTAATGAATGGTAGCTTAGGTCTAAATATTAATTTCACAGCGACGTTAATTATTCACAATACATTCAATTCTACATTAAGTGGTTAATGTTTTTTTATATAGCTTACAAATCTCTTTACATATAAAGGCGTCGAGTTTATACATTCCATGACCAATATTCAAGTTGTTTTCAAAGGTTTCTTTTATGAAACTGGACTCTATGATGTTTCTTTCCACTAAGTTATTTGAATGACCCAATTTCTTTGCACCTGACCAATTAATAGGGTTATTTTTATCTCTAACGTGAGCAAAGAGTGCATTATCATCTTGAGCATACCTGACACTTTTCTTATGTTGTTCAATTCTCTTTTCTAGGGCTTTACCAGTTTGACCAATATAGAATTTTTCACAAGCATTGCATGGAATACGATATACACATCCCTTGGTAATGTCAGGAGAATTCTTTATTAAGGCTGTTTTTATTGTATTTTTACTCTTAAATGCTACATTTACATTGAAGTTTTTCAACAGTTGGGGAATTTCTTTAAAAGAATTACAGTAAGGTAGTACAAGTAAATTTTGTGTGTTGTAGTTTTTTCTGTTATCATTACCGAAAAAAGTTTTTTTGCTGTTCTTAGGGCATCATCTAACACAATTTCAGGATACTTTAGTTTTTTACCTATTGCTCTAATCCCATTTATTTCGTCATTAATATATTCAGGGCTGCAGACTCGAAATGCTCTTAAAAACATAGAAGTAAATACAGATTTCTTAACTTTGTTGCCTTGGTTTGAGTAATAATGGACATATGCCGAGATATTCGTTGGCTTTCTGTATACACTGAACTTGAGACTATTGTTACATCTATGTATGCGACAGTCCAAAAAAGGTAGGGTACAATTATTCTCCAGCTCCATAGTGAAATTTATTGATGGTACCAAACTATTCAATCGAAGAAAAAAGTTATCTAAATTTTCATTTCCTGGCCCCACACATATAATGTCGTCAATATATCGAAACCATTTTACATTATTAGGTATGATGTTATTTAAGATTCTGCTTTCAAAAAGTTCCATATATAGATTGCTCAATACTGGGGATAAAGGGTTTCCCATAGCCATACCAAATGTTTGTTCATAAAATCTCCCATTGAATTCAAATTTACAATCTTTTATACATAGTTTAATTAATTCTATTAAAGTGTGTTTGGAGAATGGTAGATTCAATTGTCTATTATCTAATGTTTCAGATAAAAATTCCAACATATGTATATATATATATATATATATATATATATATAATATATATATATATATATATATATATATATATATGTATGTGTGTATATATGTATGTGTATATATATGTATGTGTATATATATGTATGTGTATATATATGTATGTGTGTATGTATGTATATGTATATATGTATATGTATGTGTATCTGTATGTATATATATATATTTGTATGTGTGTATGTTTTGCTTATGTATTTATATAGATAAGGCTACCGAGTTTTCATATAAATAAACTGTACTGAAAGTAAAATAGAAAAAAACAAGAATATACCAGCCACTAGAAATGACCCTTTTTGGCAGGTGTCTAATGAGCTTGGGGACTCCTCCTACTTAACACCTGACTCAAGCCCAGGTAGCTGGTAAGGGAGTGTCATTGTTCTCTAAATCTCTATATGTAAGTTCGTACGTTTGCTTTCCCTATAAAATGTAAAGAAACCTCTTTCAATAAATCAGTCCTCTGAAGAAGTATCACGAAACTAGTCAGGACTTAAGCGTATATTTCGTATTTTCATTTTCCCTGTGGTTCTTCTGCATATATATATATATATATATATATATATATATATATATATATAAATATATATATATATATATATATATATATATATATATATAAAATGTATAAAATATATAATATACATAATATATGCATATATATAAATTATATATATATGTACATATATATATAAATTATAAACTAAATTGAAAAATTAAACAATGTTAATATATATCAAGCATGATTTTAAATAACGGATAAAAGGTAAACAAGTTATACACACCTCACCTCAAGTGTCTTCCTGTACCTCTACTGTACCCTTAAGTAAAGTTACCCAAATGAATTTATTTTCGTCCTTATTTTCATTTTTCAACGCCAAATCAAAAAAATCAAGTCACGTCATCACACTGATGATGAATTATTGACGTCCTTTGGAAATGGCAAGAGATAAAAAGATATTTTTAGCCCGTTTCATATCTTCCCTGAGAGATACGTTAGAATCATACGACGAAGCAGTAGGAGTATTCCTTTTTGTGCCTCACAGCTGATATAGATTCTTAATTTGTTTCACACCTGGAAGATATTTCTCTCTCTTGGAGTATTTTCTCGATATGAGCAATATTAAGAAAATATTTTTCTAGGTAAGCATTGCTTTCTTAAAACATGAGTATGTATGTCCTATTGGTCTGTCCGTAGAGCAATAAATAGATTTAATGACAATTAACATATTTGATATCAAATGAGTTTAGAGACAATTAACAAACTTGATCAACAAAATTAACGTATCAATAAAAATAGCAATCATTAGATAAAGGTAATCAGAAACTTATTTTCTATCAGGACAATGAGATTATAGTTACGACAGTTATCATAGTAATTTTGTTAGCTTATCACTTTGTATATACTGTACATCATAGATAGCAAATAGTATATGCCCTTTCATACACGTATATATATATATATATATATATATATATATATATATATATACCGTGTGTATATACATATATATATATACACATATATAGGCTATACTGTATATATATACATATATATACTGTGTATATATGCATATATATACTGTACATATATACACATATATATACACTGTACATACATACACATATATATATATATATATATATATATATATATATATATAATATACAGTATATATATACATACATACATATATACTGTATATATATACATATATATATATATATGTGTGTGTGTGTATGCGTGTGTGTAATTGATGGAACGTACTTACAAACAGTGAAGAATTTATATATGTAGGCAGTAAAGCTTGTGTTACGATAGGAAATGAAGTGAGGAAATGAAGTGAGTGAGTAGTTTCCAGTGAAGGTTCGGCTGAGACAGGGATGTGTGATGTAGCCATGGTTGTTCAATTTGTCTGTTGATGAAACTGAAAGAGAGGTGAATGTTCGAGTGCTTGGTCGAGGATTGAAACTGATACACGAGAGTAATCCTGAGTGGGAGGTGAATCAGTTGTTGTTTGCGGATGATACTGTACTGGTTGCAGACAGGGGAGAAGCTGCGTCGGTCAATGGCAGAGTTTGGAAGGGTGTGTGAGAGAAGGGAGTTGCGAGTTAATGTGGGTAGGAGACAGCTTATGAGATACACGAAAAGGTAAGGGAGTGCTAGATTGAATGTCATGTTGAATGGATAGTTACTTGAGGAAGCTAAGCTTAAGAACTTGGGTTCTGTTGTTACTGCAAATGGTGGAATAGAATCAGATATACGTCAGAGAGTGAATGAAGGATGTAAAGTGTTGAGGGCAGTGAAAGGTGTGGTGAAGAATACAAAGTTAGGGATGAATGTATCGAGAGTTCTGTATGAGAAAGTGATTGTTCTGACTGAGGTATGGACCGGAGTTGTGGGGACTGAAAGTGACGGAGAGACAGAAATTGAATGCGTTTAAAATGGTGTGTCTGGGGAGTATGGCTGGTGTACCTCGATTGGATACAATTAAGAACAGAGTAGTGAGGGTGACATCGGGTGTGAGAAATTAATTAGCAGCTAGAGTGGATATGAATGTGTTGAGGTGGTTTGGTCATGTATAGAGGATGGGAAACGGTCGTCTGCTGAAGGTGGTGATGAATTTAAGAGTTGATTGGAGAAGTCCAAGAGGAAGGCCAAGGTTTGGGTGGATGGATGGAGTGAAGAGAGCCCTAGGAGACAAGAGGATAGAAGAAGCGTAAAAGAGCAAACTTGAAATAAAAATGAATGGCGAGCGATTGTGACGCAGTTCCAATAGACCCTACTGCTACTTCGGATCACATTGTGACTACTAAGGTAGCAGCAGTAGGGGAGTCACCATATAAAGCTGCATTTGTGGTGGAAAACAGGGCAGGGTGGGCTCACACCCTGCCTAGCAGTACCAACCAAACTCGGCTGAGTCCCTCGTCAGGAAAAGATGAACGATAATAAAAATATCCCCCTTTGTTCTTTTTCTATGTTGGAATATCCCCCTTTGTTCTTTTTCTATGTTGGTTACCTCCCAAAAATTGGGGGAAGTGTCATGGTAGATATCTCTAACAGGTCCAGTGGCGGACGAAACTGTAGAGCATTTTTGCATATACACAATCTTTTAATTTTCCTACGATAGCCAAATACTTGCTCTTTATTATACAGGGATGGGTGTGTATATGTATATCCTTAATGAATGATGAAAATAGTGGGAGGATAATAAGGTAATAATTCGGTAACTTATCACTCCATATACTTGCACTTTATTGAGTAGGGGAAGATATACAGTATATGTGTATGTATTTCCTAAATGAATGATGAATAATAATTCGGTAACTTTTCACCCCATATACGTGCTCTTTATTATGTAGAGGCGGATGTGCGTGTGTATGGAATCCCCCCAATGAATGATGAATAATAATTCGGCAACTTTTCACTCCATATACTTGCTCTTTACTATGTAGAGGCGGACGTGCGTGTGTATGTAATTCCTCAATGAATGATGAATAATACTTTTCACTCCATATACTTTCTTATTACTATGTGGAGGCAGAAGAGCGTGCGTATGTAATTCCTCAATGAATAATAATTCGTTAACTTTTCCTTCATGTACTTGTTCTTAATTATGTAGAGGAGGATGTGGGTGTGTATGTATTTCTTCAATGAATGATGTATAATAATTCGGTAACTTTCCACTCCATAAGAACGATCTCATTGAAAAAAAAAAAAACCTCGTAAGAGAAAACAACATACAATTAGAACGAACAACCCTAATCAAAGCCACGTTCGCAACAACAACGCCATCAATGGGCTTAATGAAGGGTTAATTAATATTTCCTTTCTGCGAGGAATCCCCTTTTGATCTAGGCGCCGTTCCTCTCCTCCTCTTTTATCATTCTCACCTGGGCTGGGACGTCACCAAAACCCCACCTGACAGGTTAATAAGGGCGTTTTGTTTGGGAGGCGCCAACCATTATGATTTTTCTTTTAAATAGCTCGTGTGGAGTTTAGAGATGAGGGCGAGGAGAGCCGAGTTCCACGTGGATAGTGCCGTATGTATTTTTATTGGGGTCACTGCCCGTCAGAGGGCGTTTATCAATAGGTGAATGGTTAAAATGAATGATTTGATTATATGGATAAAAATGTATATCTATTATTTTAATTATCTTCATTATTATTACGTGTCCCTTATTATTGTTACGTGTTCATTATTATAATTATCATCCTTATTATTACTATTATTATTATTATTATTATCAATATCATTATCATCATTCTATCATTTTGGTATTATTTTACTCTATTTACTTATATTATTATTATTACTATTATTATTATTATTATTATTATTATTATTATTATTATTATTATTATTATTATTATTATCATTATTATAGTTGTTGTTGTGAGAAGCAGGATAAATTTGATGGAGGATAATTTGATGACTAAAAAATTTTGAGTTTAAAAATACGACCTCTTGGCTAAAATCACAGTCCATAACATTTCAGACCACTAAACCCCCAACAAAGCAAAACCTTTAGCAGACAAAAAACATTGTAGTAGTTATTATATGTAAATTTAGTTTGTCTCCCATTTGCCAGTTTCCAGAATTTTGTCTCCTTTTCCAGGCTGATAATAGGAATAAATGCTGTTGGTGACTTCCTTTCAAATTGTTTTTGTGAGCGAAGTGCTGTTTGGATTGTAGCTGGTCGTGTGGGTGATATTAGGAACATATATCAGTCAGTTGGTAATGAAGTTTGTGACATTCAGTTACAATGAGAAAACCAAGGGTATCAAATGATACTTGGGATAGTATTGTGACCGGCTGAGAGAAGGTTGTGACTCAAAGGCAGGATGAAAGCAATTGAGTGAGTTTGTTATAGAACACTCTCCTTTATATACAAATGCTCAAGGCAACAGGAAATTTCCTGGTCAAAATCAACACCGTTACCGATGAGAAAAACAGACATGTTTTTTTTTCAGGTTCTTTTTAGTGCGAGGGGAGAGCGAAGATACAAGCATAATATATACACAAAATGAACTATGTACGATCGTGTGACACGCGGTTGGTACACTATATAAAGGAGACAAAAAGAGAACTGTTGAAAGTTTTCGAGGAAGTAATGAAAATTGCAAGAACAGTTTGGGGATATGTTGGATGTCGAGAGAGAATAGGAAGTTTTATGCTCCTTTCTCTTGAAACTAATCATGAAAAGTACCTTGATTCTAAAAAATAAAGACATGCATTCACGGTGACTGGAGGGATCTTCCCTTTCTGTTGAGAGTAATCGTAAAAGGTACCTTGATTCTAAAAAATTATTTTCAGTCAAGACAGGAGAGCATGGCAGCAATATGAACACCTTTTTTATTTCCTCTTAGACAGTTGAAAACGCTGCTGGGTATTTCAGCATATTTGTAAATGAACAGATTGAACACAGTACAATACTTGCATATATATGATTCGGTGCTTGAAAATCTTAACTTTGTTGAAAAACAATATTGTGAACTGTTCTTTTTTGGCAATGAAAACCAACCTATGGTCTTGTTAAAAAAAAAAAAAAGATAGTATCGTACTATGATACATGTTAACCTATATATATATATATATATATATATATATATATATATATATATATATATATATATATATATATATACGTTGTTCGTGTTTTCTGTAATTAATCAAGACTTTTACTATTAAGTTTACCGGATAGGGATTCGGCAATATGAATTAGTTTAGGGTGAAAAGGAATATTCAAGGTATAACTGTGAATGTAGCCATGCTATTGTATGTGTAGATAGTAAATAAAATATATATAGAAGTGTTTGAATCTAATCCATAGAAAGCCAAAAGTCCACGACAACGTTTTGCCTCGCTGTATATACAAAAATTGAAACCTAACATTTATCCAAAATTGGATAAAAAAAAAAAAGTGTTTTTGAAGGAAAAGAAAACATAAACAAGCTCGACGTAGCCTGTCCGCCTCTCTCTCTCTCTCTCTCTCTCTCTCTCTCTCTCTCTCTCTCTCTCTCTCTCTCTCTCTCTCTCTCATACCTGTATAAATTTCGCAAGGGAAATTTGCACTACCCCTTCTTTGTAATTAATAAAAAAAAAACCTTTAGTACTTCCTTTTTTTGAGTGACGAAATACGCAAGAAGGTAAACTTGAAACTCATACAGCAAGTAAACACAGAAACTTCGAAACCTCACCATCTTTAAGGACGAAAATACGTGGATGAACATTTATGAAAGGTGGAATTTGCCAGAAACACGTCGATCTAAGTTTCCTGAACCACTCCCTACATTTCCAAAAGCCCGAAGGCCATTTTAAAACAACGAATGCCCCAGCGCAGTATTCCTTAATATGAAATAGTTCCAAAAGACTTGCTGAATACTTATCAATATGTCCCCAGGGATTCTTTTTATTTCCTTTTTTATGTCCCTCTTTCGCAAGGAAATGTAATAAAGCCGTAGTGTTTTATGGCTAAAATAAAAGGCTTTTATCAGCAGTCCCGTGAGAGGGAACAGGAAAAAAAATCGACTTCGAGCAGCCAGGAACGCTAAAATATTAAGCTTAAGCTTTTGTGGGTATCTTGAAGCAAGTCATTTACAAAGTTTAAAGGTCTCAGGAGAGGAAAGGAAAGTATACACTAACGATAATCCTTTGTACTTTAAATTTTGAAAAAAATGAATGCACTGAAAAAAACAGCTTCCTTGTGAAATTTATACACATTCTAAATAATGGTAAGAAGGGTAACTATGATAGATATTGGACGAAATTTAGGATTTATTGGACAAGAGGGGGTTAGGAATGTATGAATTCGGTACTAATACTTGGGTTTGAATTTATGAATTTCGCTCCTAAGACTTGGGCTGGAATTTCTGAAATTTTGCTCCTAATAGTTGGGTTGGATTTATGAATTTCATCCTAATACTTGGGTTGGAATTTATGAATTTCGCTCCTAATACTTGGGTGGGAATTTATGAATTTCATCCTAATAATAGGGTTGGAATTTATGAATTTCATCCTAATAATTGGGTTGGAATTTATGAATGGCCAGTACAGTGGTAGTATAGTGGTAACGTGTTCGCCTAGCATTTGCATGACAGCATGATCGATCCCATCCCGGGACAGTGAGTTTAAGCTGTTTATTGGAGAGCCCACTGCTGTGATTGGGCACCACATTGGCGGGTTGGGCTTGTCCTGCTGACGTTCTGATGATCATCTATTCCAATGGAACTGGAACTAAAACCAGACACCTTTACCTTTAATACTTAAGGTTTGCAAGGACAGCATTTGAAAGAAATTAGTGTGTCATCTCACGGGTACTCCTATGTTGGTACAGTTGGCTTCATTAATTCCGCTACACTTCATGTGAAGCTAAGGAGACATCAGTGTACCGGAATTAATGAAGCCAACTGTACCAATGTTATCATAACCTGTGCAAAGGGTTACCCAGCTACTGCCTGGTCATTCCCGGTCCTACCTTGGTTGGTGAAGGCTGGCCGCAAATCAAATATTTCTATGCAAGTTTTCTAGGATATTTTCCGACATCTCAATGACCTAACCTTTGCCTCTACCACTCACGAGTAACCCTTAAATCTTTACGTATGAAAAAACACGTTTTGCTTATAGAGTAAACTTCAAACTGCCCTGATATTTTCTTGTTTACATTGTCTTGGGGTAGAGTTGTCTTGCTTGAGAGTACACTCGGGCACACTATTCTATCTTATTTCTCTTTCTCTTGCTTTTTTTAAGTTTTTATAATTTATATAAGAAAGATTTATGTTAAAGTTGTTACTGTTCTTAAAATATTTTATTTTGATTGTTCATTATTTCTCTAGTAGTTTATGTACATCCTTATTTCCTTTCCTCACTTGGCTATTTTTCCTTGTTGGAGCCCTTGGGCTTATAGCATCCGGCTTTTCCAACTAGGGTTGTAGCTTAGCCAATAATAATAATAATAATAACAATAATAATAATAATAATAATAATAACTAATAATAATAATAATAATAATAATAATAATAATAATAATAATAATAATAATAATAATAATAATAATATCTAATAGCATCGAAGCAGAAAATCATACCACACAGACCCTTGCATCAATGGGGCTTAAGCTGTCCTACATTCTCTAAGCCGGGGTCTTATCCCCTGTGCCCATTAGCCTGAATTAATCTTTGGCCTAAAGGTGATCTAACAGTCATCCTTTATCATTGAACTGCATTGAATGTTTCCTCTTTCGTTCCTCCTCGTTTTGCTTATTATCAGGTCATATCTCTTCATTTGAAAAAAATAGAGTAATTGGCATCGAATATTATCAATGATGATGATAACATTGCAGTGGAGTGTTAACTCTTCATTCTACATGTCTAAATGATATAGTATTTCCGAAGTAATTTGCTGAAATGTATTCAAATTATAATGACAGTTTATCACAATGTATGATTAGAATAGTTTGTCAAAATGGATGTATCCGCTCCTACCCACTCGATAACCGAGTTGATATATGAAAATGTATGTCTAAATGATACAGAATTTCCGAAGTAATTTGCTGAAATGTATTCAAATTATAATGACAGCTTATCACAATGTATGATTAGAACAGTTTATCAATATGGATGTATCCGCTCCTACACACTCGAGAAACGAGTTGATATATGAAAATGTATGTCTAAATGATACAGTATTTCCGAAGTAATTTCCTGAAATGTATTCAAATTATAATGACAGCTTAACACAATGTATGATTAAAATAGTTTATCAATATGGATGTATCCGCGCCTACGCACTCAAGAAGAGAGTTGATATATGAAAATGTATGCCAATTATTATCATTATTAAATGCTGAGCTACAACCCTAGTTGGAAAAACAGGATACTATAAGCCCAGGGACCCCAACGGGGAAAATAGCCCAGTGAGGAAAGGAAACAAGGAAAAATAACACATTTTAAGAATAGTAACAACATTGAAATAAGTATGTCCTATATAAACAATAAAAACTTCAACAAACCAAGAGGAAGAGAAACCAGACAGAACAGTGTTCTCGAGTGTACCCTCAAGCAAGAGAACTCTAACCCAAGACAGTGGAAGACCATGGTACAGAGGCTTTTGCACTACCCAAGACTAGAGAACAATGGTTTGATTAGAGCACTACACTAATTAGGTATTCTCTACATACAAACGTTAATCCAATTTGAAATAGACGAAATTGGAGGAGAAAAGTGAAAAGATGAAATCTATTCTCGATTTGTTACACCAAGGCTATTCAACATGGATCCAGATTTCCTAGCTACTCTATAGAAATTCTATCATTAAAAGATTATTCCATTGACGCCTGAAATGGATCACTGAAAATTGCCAGTATGTTACGTGAACATCAATGGTGGTGTGGGTCCTGAGGCCATCTAAGAATGTTAAGCTTAAAGAAAAGCAATTAGGGGGAAACGAAATGAGAATACAAGAAGCAATACTTATTTTCCCCTTTCCAAGAACTCTCGAGCTTCCTCGGTATCCGTGCCTTTCATTCTAACACCTCTACACAACTCCCCCCCCCCCCACCACCAACACCAAAATTGGAAAAGGGATAAAGATTCTGATTTCGACATCCTTTTCAGCGCCTCCACATCCACCCCCCCCCCCCCCAACCCCACCACTGCCTCTCCATCTCCATCCATTTGCCTCCATTCCCTAAATATAATAAGAGTTACATGAAAACATTTATCAATTACCCAACCTTCGGATTTCTCTCATAACTATTGATGGCGAAATTTTTCATATACTTGTATATAAAATATAACCTTATCTAAATTTAGCTATAAATCCAAGCCAATAACTTTCCCCGAGGTATAAGGAAAGCTTCAATTTCACCATAAATTCTTTACTTATTTCTGTCATATTCTCAATGATCTTATATTCAACACCAAGGTAACAGTCACTATCGTCGACGTGGTAAAGTCCCTGACTGGTGAACGCCAGACTGGTGTTGATTCGAGTCCCGCTCAAACTTGTTGGTTTCTTTGGTCGCTGCAACCTCGCCATCCTAGTGAGCTAAGGGTTGGGGGTTTGGGGGAGCCTATAGGTCTATCTGGCGAGTTATCCGCAGTGGAGATAGGGCTTGGCCGCTGATCATATGTATATATGGGCAGTATCTAGGGCATTGTCCTGCTTGATAGGGCAATGTCCATTGCCTCTGCCATTCATGAGCGGCCTTTAAACGTTTAAATCGTGAATTATTCATCAATGGGAACACATTCCACAATCTCAGAAGCTCCGAACACGTAAACAGAAAGCTGACCCGGAACACTTCAACTACTTACACTCACTTTGGTTTTCATCTTTCTCCTGTTGCTATTCCGGTATAGCTAACCCTAAATCAATGCGTCCAGCCTTTTCTCTCCCCCCTCCTTCCGACATTTAAGAATCTTAAACTATTTCATCAGCTGGTAATTCTTATACTTTCCGAACATCGATCCACCTTTTGAACTATTTAGATCTAATAAACTGTATTATTTTCCTTTTTCTTGCCCTGTGCAATTTCAAAGAAAATGTAAGAAGAAAGGCCGATATTAAAATCAAAATTGAAATGAATGAATGCTAATATAAAAATTGAAATGAATGAACATTAATATAAATAATTGAAATGAATGAACATTAATATAAATAATTGAAATGAATGAACATTAATATAAATAATTGAAATGAATGAACATTAATATAAATAATTGAAATGAATGAACAGATTATTGAGCAAAGTTTCTTAAAATATTAACAGAGAAAAAACACTCCATCTGGTATACAGTATCTATCTCATGGAATATGCCTAAGAAGCAAAGAATTCACGTGAGATTTACAGTATGGTTTCATCATCTGACGTACACTCTGGAGCAAGTAAAACATCAATTAAAAGACAGGACATAAGAACACAAGTGTTTGATGAAAAGGAGAGCGCTGATTGGCTGATGAGATAGAGGCATAAAGTGGCTGATGCATCTTGAATAATAATTTGAGGGACTGCGTATCCAGGCCATATCTAGGAGCAACTTTTAGGATCCCACAAAGTCTTCCCCTACTCACACGGAATATATTCTACTATACAAGATGATAAATTAATTAGGTCGAAGTATAGCCAACTTTACTGAACGTCAATTTAGCAGAGACGACCATCACTGTCAGTTTAAATTCTCTCTCTCTAAAAAAAATGTTACTTGAGAAGGGAGAGAAGTTTACCAAGAAAATCTCTCAAACACGATGGAATGGATGCACCGTTCAGTTATATATTTTTCTCGATATTTTCTCCATAAAGGAATTAGCCTAAAGTCATTATCAGATTATTATCACAAAACCGAGCTAGTAAGAAGAGAAAGTCTCCTATTCTTACTTTCGTTTTACTGAATCAAAGCCAATATTCTTTAACAACTAATTCAAATCACCTCACACACATTTTTAAAAGACTCCTTTGTACCTTTCCCAATTAATCATAATACATCTCTCTTGATTTAGCTTTTGATTTCATACGTATCAAAGGTATGTCATTAGGAATTTCTACCATCAAATTCTCAAAGTGTGTAGATAATAAACGCTATAAATTGCTTATGATTCTCAATCATCCAGGATGTCTTAACTTAGAGGTACGGTGCGGAAGATTAATTAAATTCATTTTTTGAAAGATTCTTTTTAAAAGTGCATCTTTGAAGACGTAGTCACTAAAAGACACCGTAAAGGTTTAAAGGTCGCTCATGAATGGCAGAGGCAAAGGATAATGACATTGCCCTAGCAAGCAGGCCAATACCCTAGAGACTGGCCAAATATATACATATGAACACGCCCAAGACACCTTTCCACCCAAGCTAGGACAGGGAGAGCCAGGCAATGGCTGCTGATGACTCAGCAGGTAAACCTATAGGCTTCCCCAAACCCCACAGCCTTAGCTCAAGAGGATGGTGAGGCTGCAGTGACCAAAGGAACTAACGAGTTAGGGCGGGATTCGAACCCTAGTCTGTTAATCACTAGGCAAAGGCATTACCAACTGCTTACTAAATACAAGTGTTAAAACAGAATATCTGAATTTCTAACGAAAACTGTTTATCTGTTACAACTGTTGAAGGCAGTTGCAGTTCAAACACAATTAGTATCATACCGATTCCACTAAAACTTATAAAAACGAGAACTTTATAATTCATCCATTAACAGAAACAGGTTCTGCCTTTGGCACTTGACCTTTACATTCTGATTTTAGCTTACACTACCGAGTTGAAGTTATCATTTATGATCATCTAAAGAACTCTACGTTGGCCATATCCATTTTTAATCAAATTAATGCAAAAATTCTATTGAGACAGACTCTGAAACAATAAAATCGCTTCCAGATTAATCAAATTAATACCATACACGCGACAACTACGAGTGTATTGGATAATAAATTCCATAACAAACTGTCAGATCTTTCAGTTATTTCAACAATTACACTGTTAAAAATTTGCATTAAATAAACGTTAAAAGTCTTGTAACATTCATTCCAGGACTTTTACCGTTTTAAAAACGGGTATGTTGACGTAAAAGAATGATATTACGGTCATCAACCGGTAAAAGATATATACCAACGTAAGGTAAAATTACGGTCGCCATTATTTCACTGAAATACGGTTCAGAACAATATATTTTTACGGAGAATTTCCGATAAAAATTACTTTTTTTTTTAAAGTATATATTCCCTAAACAGAGGAAGCCAACTGAATCCTATATGTTTTCCGTATCTCCATTCACTCCTACGCTGCTTTTATTTTACCTTTTTTACGAGTGAGATTTTTTTTATTTTGTTAGAGGAGTATTGGGGCACATGTTAAAGTTGATAGATCCTTATCATACTGAATGAATGGCTCTTAAATGAACGGTAGGTTATAGCGTGTTGTGGTTTTCATGTTTGTACACATAAACACAACTCATATACATAAGTATGTATACTACATGTATGTAAATGTACATACATGCATGCATATACATACATACATACATACATACATGCATGCATATACATACATACATACATGCATGCATATACATACATACATACATATACATACATGCATGCATATACATACATACATACATGCATGCATATACATACATATATATATATATATATATATATATATATATATATATATATATATATATATATATATATATTATATAGTAGCTACGAACTTTTAAATATCTCTCATGACATATTTGACTGTAAGTTTCCATTTAAGGAATTTTCTAACAAAAAAAAAAAAAAAAAAAGGGAAGTTGTCACTAAACATATGTAGGTTATACAGTATATGTACAATTCCTCTTCATTTAGAACTCCATTGTAGAATGTGAAAATTAAATCTAAAAATATACTTAGATAAGAAGAACAGGAACACCGGAAATGTTGAAGAATTAAGAAACTCAAACGCTTTGTATTATCAAATCACAAAAAAAGAAGAAAAGTCAATAACAAGAAAAATCTTAACTCATTCCCAAACTAAATTATTAATGTCATAAAAAAATTGGGAAAGCTCTTGTTTCAATACTATAAACACATACTATAACATTATGTATGTATATATATATATATATATATATATATATATATATATATTTATATATATATATATATATATATATATATATATATATATATTATATATATATATATATATATATGCATACACATATTTATGCACTGTATGCACTGTAAAATATTCTCTCTCTCTCTCTCTCTCTCTCTCTCTCTCTCTCTCTCTCTCTCTCTCTCTCTCTCTCTCTCTCTCTCTCTCTCTCTCTGTGGATATATATATTAATTATATATATATGTATATATATATATACAGTATATATATATATATATATATATATATATATATATATATATATATATATATATATATATATATATATATACGGTATATACTTTATACATACATACATATACACATATAAACACATACAGTATATGCACAAGCATATCTATACTTAAGTATATACAGTAAATACCTCTACATGTGGGCGAGTGCATTTATCAGTTCACATATACACATCTACCCTTTTACATTGCCCTAAAATTGTTTTCGTTGCCTCGAACAACATCATCAGTCCTTTCTTCCGTCTCTTCTCCGCTTTCGTCCCACTCAAATTTATGTCTCGTCAACAACTTTCCCGAAGAAGTCCTCTCAAGGTCCTTTCTGAAAAAACTCCACCTTCTCGCAAGTGGTCAAGTTGATAATAGGCTCTGTCAGTGTTGTAATCCACTTGAAAAAAAGGGTCTTCTTTATTGTTACAACAATAGGAGCAGGTTGTTCTTTCGGGCGGTGTTTTCTTGAGAAAGCAAACAAAAGGGAGTTTCACCTCTCCAGATCTATCCCCTAGAGGAAAGATAATAAAGATAATCAAGAGTGTTTTTCCTTTAATAAATCGTTATCGGAAAACTATACAAATGGTTGTTTAGCTTTTTCTTTTCAAAGTACTACATGTATAGGGCACATTTTATTGGACGTCATGGTTACTGAAGAAACGTTTGTCTCTTCATTAAAGTCTTACTAGTACATGCGACCCGTCAAAAAGACTGCTAAATATTTAGATAGACATGCACATACGGCACACACACGCACTATCACCCGCTCTAGGATATGACTACTCCTTTCATTTTACACATGGGACGGGGAAAGACAGAGTAGCTATAAGTCTGGCAACGACACTCAGCGTGACCGGAAAGAAATATATATCTATTTTCTATATTTATAAATATAGCTCTCTATTATATAGGGGAGATTATTCTTGTCTTATCAGTGGTGATGCATTGCATAGCGTGTGTAACTCTTAGTTTTATATTCTTCCTTTTATTTAGACTCAACAATATTACCAAAACTTCAACTGCTCCACAACATGTTCATTCTAAATAAAAAAAAAAACAAGCCGGCTATTCACTGTACATAAAAAAATCTCTAATGGCTCATTATATTCCCTAAGACGAAGCTTTTATTCCATTCTCGTCACATCCTCCAACAAAAAGACAATAGAAAGCCCTTGAAGCGCTGCTTATTATATTCTTCCTCAGTTATGAAGCTTGTTTAAAGTCTATAGAAATGATTCTTTATTGTGAAAAAATATTGAGCAAACAGAATGAATCAAGACATCATTATTGCTTCGGCACGGAGAGAGAGAGAGAGGGGGGGGGGTCGAAGCAGCCACTAAAGACACGTCCAAAGGATCCCTGTTTGTAATGTACTTCCTTTTTTTAAAGGTCACTCATGAATGGCAGAGGCAAGGGACAGTGACGATGTCCCTGAGACTGCCATTATATATATATATATATATATATACACACACACACACACACACATATATATATATATATATATATATATATATATATAATATATACACATATATATACATATATATACATATATATACATATATATATATATACATATATATATATACATATATATATAATATATACACATATATATACATATATATATACATATATATATACATATATATATATACATATATATATATATATATATATATATATATATATATATATATATATACATATGACTAACGCCCAAGCTCCAAGCCCCTCTCCATCAAGCTACGACCAGGGAGGGCCAGGCAATGGCTGCTGATAACTCAGCAGATAGATCTATAGGCTTCCCAAAACCAACCAACACCCCGTAGCTTACAATGATGGTGAGGTTGCAGACACCACTAGACAACAGCGAGCTTGAGGTTGTCTCGAATTCCCGTACAACATATTGCCACGCATGGACGTTTCCAATACGCTACCACAATCTTGAATATAAGCCTCCACTTATAGTCGCTGTTGTACATTACTAAAGAATAACTCTGGATGCGTTCATAGTATGATGTTCGATATATTCATAAAGTTTATTGTAAAGAAGTAAAAATACCGGAGGAAAATTAAATAAAATAAAATAAACATGATAACGCTTAAAAAGAGGCAAACAATACTCAGAAAGTAACGTCACAAAAAGAAATGAATGTAAATTATGTAAACATCAGACACGAGGCCACTCGACTTTCAACTCTCAATGAAGGGATAAAGGAAAGTAGCCATTTCGGTGAGGTGAAGAAATATCAGATTATTCCTCTACCAAACTACCTTCGGTGATTTTGATATCTTGACTTATTCGATATATGATGCCAATTTTTTCATAGAGTTGGAAGCAGAAATTTATTATTACTATTATTACTACTTTCTGAGCTACGACCCTAGTTGGAAAAGCAGGATGCTATAAGCCCAAGGACTCCAATAGGGAAAAATAGCCCAGTGAGGAAAAGAATTAAGGAAACAACAAGAGAAGTAATTAACAATTAAAATAAAATATCTTAAGAACAGTAAATTTAAAATAAATTTTTCATATATAAACTATAAAAACTAAAAAAAACAGAGGAATAGAAATAATATGGATTAGTGTGCCCGAGTGTACCCTTAACTTAAAGAAAACTTACCCCAAGACATTGAAAGACCATGGTACAGAGTCTATGCCACTTTCCAAGACTAGAAAACAATGAATTAACTTTTGAAGAGTCCTAGAAGAGTTGCTTACCATAGCTAAGGAGTCTCTTCTACCCTTACCAAGAGGAAAGTAGCCACTGAACAATTACATTATAGTAGTATCGTTTTCAGTAAGCACATTAAACTATAGATAAAACATCCAAACTGACTATAAACATCGCTAGTAACTACTGTGTTTCACAAATCTGGATGTTATTCACCTCAAAAATTAAATTATCACGAGTAAGACTGAGAAAATTGATTTTTTTTTTTTTGTGAAAATGGTATTCGAATCTAGCCAAAAAAAATAGATTTTCAAGCAAGAACTTAAAGGTGCTTTTTGTATTTTTTCAAATGCTCTTGTTACTTCTATCAATACGATATAAATATTTAAAAAAAACATTCAACATGTACATTAGTAAGAGTTCAAGAGTAACATCAATAAATTATTCGTTTTCTTGTTTAATTTTTCGGTATTTCACTTCCATGATCAAATTGCAAAAAAACTATTCAGAAAGAGACATAAAAGAGGACGTGTTTTTCCGCTGTATAATACATAATGGCATTTTTCTTCATCTATGCAACTTTAATTCACCATGATGCAAGATGCAATTGCATGATGGATGAAGCGAGAGCAAGTAATTGCACAGAGATGTCAACACATCCATCTCTTCCCCAAATAAAAAGACGTAGAAGGAGATTCATAATTAAATTGAAGCAAATGACTCTCTCTCTCTCTCTCTCTCTCTCTCTCTCTCTCTCTCTCTCTCTCTCTCTCTCTCTCTCTCTCTCTCTCTCTCTCTCTCTCTCTCTCATCTAGGAGGAAGATTTTCATCAGCTACGACCGTATTATTACTAATTGCCTATATAAATATATACATAATATATATATATATATATATATATATATATATATATATATATATATACATACACACAGACAGAGATACACATACCTGTGTGTATATATATACATATATATATATATATATATATATATATATATATATATATATATATATATATATTCCTACTGGAACATGATGTAAACCTCCAACATTATCAATTTCAGTTTCCCATTATCCATTATCATCAACCTCATCATATGGAGTTCTATAAATGATCTTCCCCAATCATGACCCTTTTTATAAAAAGTCTCTCCAGTAGACCTGTAAAGTACAAATTTTGTATTATGTCGGGAAATTACAATTTCTGTAAAGTGTAACTTTAACTATGCGACTTTCATCTTACTATGCATCACTTTTGGTTCAGTTCAGTAAGAAAATTTGGGCCACAATGCCCGTAGAACAAGAGGTCACTTAGCCCACACTGTTAAACATTTGCCGTAAAAAAGACTGTAATAATCCTAGAATAAATGTTGCCAAGTATTTACTGTTTTAAAAACAGATATATTGATATTACGGTTACCAATTCGTAAAATATAATAACAAAGTAGGGTAAAATTTACGGTCGTCTGTATTTCTGAAAATACGGCTGAGAACCGTGTTTTTACGGAGAATTTCTGATTAAAATTACGGTTCATTTTAACAGTGTAGAAGCAGTTGATGAAAACATCCACAGCTACATGATCGATTAAATTTTAAACTATGTTATATGGCAGGATGGAAGAAAAGAAGAGGGAATGGAATTAGAATACTAACGAGGTTCTTGCCTTGGGGGAATTTAAAACAACGAAAAAAATAAAACTCGCCACAATGGAAATTTGAATATGGCACAGGGCAATCCTCATAATTCTTCTTACACGTCATTCACATGTCGAGAATTGAAAGACTTGAAAGTTGACATCAAACCATTACAAATGCCATAACTCAACGATGAAAAGTAGCCTCATGCACGTATTCACAGCTTTAAGCAAAACGGTCAGCAAATTTTGGTTCCGTTTAAACTTTTTCACAGTAACGATCACTTCATAGAATTTCGGTTGTTAAGTCCAATTTTAGTAAGCCACATTAATTATTTAACCACACTGATGAGCATCGTCAAGAGTCGATGCTGGTATATTGTTGTTGTTGTTGTTGTCATTACTAGCTAAGCTACAACCCTAGTTGGAAAAGCAAGATGCTATAAGCCCAGGGGCTCCAACAGTGAAAAATAGCCCAGTGAGGAAAGGAAATAAGGAAATAATTAACGATAGGTAAAATAATAAACAAAAATAAAATATTTAAAAAACAGTAACACCAAAACAGATATTTTATATATAAACTATAAGAAGACTAGTTCATTGCAGACCAACCAACCACTTGTTAAGTAAATTACGTATTAATACAATGAAAAGCGCAAAACTCACTTGGTTTCTTTCAGTCACACGAAATCCACGACACTAAGTTCTACAACTGCAGTTGCTGTCGTTAGATAAACTGACCCAATGCCAGCGGTGTCTCTCATTCCTCGGGCATCTGGTATGCTTTCTGCAGACACCAG
>NC_090728.1:43673953-43676453 GCF_036898095.1 Palaemon carinicauda | reverse complement strand
TATCTCAGTACAGGCATCAACGTCAGTCTCCATCATCTCTTAGTCACCCAAACATGCATATTGGAAGACGGGAGTTTCTAGCGGCGTTGACTCATCCATAGATAGCATTGTGCGTCCACTTCCAGCAAGTCTAAATGCGAGTACACGTCAGATGGTGGTGTTATTGTTTTTGTTTTTTCTTCATTTAAATCAAAATTCTTGAACAAAGTTCGTCATCGACAAGTAATTTCAATTTTCGAAATGTAAACAGCATTAATCATGAAATGCAAATACGTGTTCTTATATATATTTTTCTTCAATAAGTATCTCAAAAAAAAAAAAAAAAAAAAAAAAAAAAAAAAAAAAAAAAGGGCTCTGAAACATATATGTGCTCCTCTCGCTTACGAGAATAATGGATATTGTTTCTCTTTATAGCCACACTGTTCCCACTTATTCTAACCATCCTATTCTAGCTATCGCTTTTCGCACTGCTGCTTGTTCTAGAAAGCACATTTTGAACTTCTTCCAATTATTTTAGCAACTACATTTTGCACTTTTGGATAACACCGATCCCTGCTATTTTCCCCAGTTGGAACCCTTGGTAATATAGCATCCTGCTTTTCCAACTAGGGGTTGTAGCTTAGCTTAGCTTAGCTAATAATAATAATAATAATAATAATAATAATAATAATAATAATAATAATAATAATAAAAATAATAATACTACTACTAATAATAATAATAATAATAATAATATTAACAATAATAAAAATAATAATAATAATAATAATAATAATAATAATAATAATAATAGCAACAAAAACAATAATAAAAATAATAATAGTAATTAATACTATTAATAATAACGCATATTGAGATTACTGGATGCACCTAGTTGACATCATTGTCGAAATGAATAAAGCATTGTCCTTCCTTATCAGAGCAATACAGATGGAGAGTCAACAGACTGGTTTTTAGCACGAAAGAAGGAAAATCTAAATATCAAATGCTCTAGATAATATATGGAATACATTAACGGCCCGCAATACTTGTTGGTATACGAAGGGATATTCGATGTTAAGTTGTGATTGCCAATAATGGATTTTAGGGATCAGTTTGTAATTCTGATTATCAAAAACAATAGACAAATGTATGTAAGTACGTGATTGGGAAAACTCGAGGGGGGAGAGAGAGAGAGAGAGAGAGAGAGAGAGAGAGAGAGAGAGGAGAGAGAGTAGCCAACTATTCCAATAACTTGAAAGGGTATTTTTTATTTATTTGTTCAATATATGTGTGTATATATATATATATATATATATATGCATATATATATATATTATATATATATACATATACTGTATATATATATACATATATATATTCCTATTGGAACATGATGTAACCCTCAAACATTATCTATTTCAATTTCACATAATCCATTATTATCAACCTCATCAGATGGAGTTCTATAAATGATCTTCCACAATTATGACCCTTTTCTTATAAAACGTCTATCCGGTAGACCTCTAAAGTACAATTTTGTATTATATCGGGAAATAATAGGAAAGGTTAAGTTGCCATTTCTCTAAAGTATAACTTTAATTGCTCGACTTTCATCTTATTATGCGTCACTTTTGGTTCAGTTCAAAAAGAAAATTTGGACAGCAATGCTTGTGGCCCAAGAGGTCATTTAGACTAGACGAAATAGATGAAAGCATCCACAGTTGCATGATGAAGTAAATTTTAAACGAAGTTATACGACAGGATGGAAGAAAAGAAGAGGGAATAGAATTAAAAGGTAAAAAGGGGTTCCTGACTATGAGAAATCAAAAAAAAAAAAAAATTGATATAAAATTTTCAAAACTCGCCACACTGGAAATTAGAATATGGCACAGGACAACCCTTATAATTCTTCTTACACGTCATTCACATGTCGAGAATTGAAAGATTTGAAAGTTGACATCAAACGATTACAAATACCATAATCAACACAGCCAAGAAAAGTAGCCTCAGGCACATATTCACAACTTTAAGTAAAATTATTTGGTTCCATTCAAACCTTTTCACAGAATCGATCACTTTATAGAACCTCGGTTAGTAAATCCTATTTCAGTAGGCAACATTAATTATTTAACCACACTGATGAGCATCGTCAGGATCCGATGCTGGTATAAGGCTAGTTCAATTCAGACCAAACCAACCACTTGTTAAGTAAATTACGTATTAATAAAATGAAAAGCGCAAAACTCACTTGGTTTCTTTCAGTCACACGAAACCCACGACACTAAGTTCTACAACTGCAGTTGCTGTCTTTAGATAAACTGACCCAATGCCAGCGATGTCTCTCATTCCTGGGGCATCTGGTATGCTTTCTGCAGACACCAGGTCACATCATTCATTCAACGCAGCCTATCTTAGTACAGGCATCAACGTCAGTCTCCGTCATCTCTTAGTCACCCAAACATGCATATTCGAAGACGGGAGTTTATAGCGGCGTTGACTCATCCATAGATAGCATCAT
>NC_090728.1:43666453-43671453 GCF_036898095.1 Palaemon carinicauda | reverse complement strand
TTTGGAAGAAAAATAATGCCCACTTTCCAATTACCATTTAGCAAGAAGAGTGTTATGATCTCTTCCCTTTAAATGGTGCCTGTTGCTATTCCACATTGCTTGCGAGGCCTAGGAAATGGACTTGGGGATTAACTAGGTTGGGTGAGTCACAGGGTAGGATTATTGGGGGTAGTAATGGGAGTGGGGATTACAACAACAACAACAACAACAACAACAACAACAACAACAACAATAATAATATCAATGATAATAATAATGAGAGTAATAATACAGAATGGGAAAGAAATCACTGTAACGTGTTACATACATACAACAACAACAACAATAATGATAATGATGGTGACAGAAAGAGAAAGATATCACTATAACGTCTCTCATACAACAACAACAACAACAACAACAACAACAACAAAAATAATAATAATAATAATAATAATAATACAGAAAGGATACGAAATCACTATAACGTGTCCCATACAACAGCAATAATAAATTATAAACAATAATAATAATAATATAACAAAAACAATAACAAAAACAATAACAATAACAATACTACTACTACTACTACTACTACTACTAATAATAATAATAAATAATAATAATTCACAAAGGTAAATAAATCACCGTTAACGTGTCCGAAATTCAAAGATATTGAAAATCCATTTATAGTTCTGAAGTCAGAGGCTCTCGCTTCCGATTTGAAAGAATATACACAGATTTATAGGTTACTTTTACAACCCAATAATAAAAAAAAATATTAATAATTCAATCGAATTAGCAAGAATAATAACAGCAAAGATAACCAGCATACTAAATCTATAATAACGGTGGAATCATGTGCACAAGATCTCTTTATATCTTAATTAGCAACTTAATGAGGTCCTTATGACAGCCTTCCCTACCAAGTGGTTTTTCATCTTAGGCTGACGAGATTGCTTTCGTGGTTGTCAGCGACTCCGATTTTAGATTATTTTGACAAAGTGGTGGTCACAAAATAGATCAAACCTACTGTTAAAAAAACGTAATTCTAAGCGGAAAATATCCGGAAAAATATACTGTTCTCAACTGTAATTCAGTAAAATACAGGCGACCATATTTTTACCCGACTTTGTTATTATCTTTTACAGGTTGGTGACCGTAATATCACTCCTTTATGCCAAAATATCCTTTTTTAAAAAGTTAAATGCATGGCAAAATTTAAGCCAGGAATTTTATCGTTTTTTAGCGTATCTAATGCATCTGGCGAAACGCTAAAAAAACCATCTCCATTTTGAGCTCCGAGGAAATAGAGTAGCTGGATTAACGACGCATTCCACTTTGTTATAAAGCATCGCATCTGGTTCAAAAATTTCATAAAAATAGCAACACCAATCTATTCTCAATAATATGGCGTAGTTAATATCATAGCCGATGTGGAACGGCCTTAAATGTCTGTTGAATGATAAACGATGCGATTATTCCAAGGAAAAATAAAATAAAATACGCAGGGGAAAGCTAATTTATAGAGGAACTTCTATACGTGCAAAATAAATTTCAGTAGTATCAACACACGCTCATCTATATACATTATATATATATATATATATATATATATATATATATATATATATATATATATATATATATATATATATATATTTATTTATATATATTTATATATATATGTAAATATACATGTTGTGTACTGTATATAAGAATATTCAAATTACATATATAGAAAAATACATATATAAATACATACATATAATACACATGATATATAATATATATATATTATATATAAAATATATAATAAATATATATTATATACAAAATATATGATACATACATTTATAAATATAGACAAATATATGAATATATATATATATATATATATATATATATATATATATATATATATATATATATATATATATATATATATATATATATTCCTACTGGAACATGATGTAAACCTCCAACATTATCAATTTCAATTTCACAATATTCATGATCATCAACCTCATCAGATGGAGTTTTATAAATGATATTCCCCAATCATGACCCATTTTATAAAATGTCTATCCAGTAGACCTGTAAAGTACAAATTTTGTATCATGTTGGGAAATTCCCATTTCTATAAAGTGTAACTTTAACTGTGCGACTTTCATCTTACTATGCATCACTTTTGGTTCAGTTCAGTCAGAAAATTTGGGCCACAATGCTTGTAGACCAAAAGGTCATTTAGCCCATAGACTTAAAAAATTGCCGTTAAAAAGACATAATAATCCTGGAATAAATGTTGCTAAGTATTTACCGTTTTAAAAAAACGGGTATATTGATATTACGGTTACCAACCCGTAAAAGATAATAACAAAAAAGGGTAAAATTTACGGTCGTCGGTATTTCTGAAAATACGGCCGACGAGAACCGTATATTTTTACGGAGAATTTCTGATTAAAAATACGGTTCTTTTTAACAGTGTTGAAGCAGTTGATGAAAACATCCACAGTTGCATGATGGAGTTTATGTTAAACGATATTATATGGTAGGATGGAAGAAAAAAAGAAGAGGGAATGGAATTAGAATACTAAAAAGAGGTTCCTGCCTTGGGGGAATTTCAAACAACAGAAATAATTGGATATAAAATTTTCAAAATTCGCCACACTGGAAATTTTGATATGGCACAAGACAACCCTTATAATTCTTCTTACACGTCATTCACATGTCGAGAATTGAAAGATTTGAAAGTTTACATCAAATAATTACAAATGCCTTAACTCAACTATGAAAAGTAGCCTCATGGACGTATTCACAGCTTTAAGCAAAATGGTCTGCAAAATTTTATTCCCTTAACCCTTTTCACAGTAACGATCACTTCATAGAAACTCGGTTGTTAGAGTTTAGTAGGCCACACTAATTATTTAACCACACTGATGAGCATCGTCAAGATTCGATGGTGGTGTATATTGTTGTTGTTGTTATTACTAGCTAAGCTACAACCCTAGTTGGAAAAGCAAGACGCTATAAGCCCAGGGGCTCCAACAGTGAAAAATAGCCCAGTGAGGAAAGGAAATAAGGAAATAATTAACGATAGGAAAAATAATAAACAAAAATAAAATATTTAAAAAACAGTAACACCAAAACAGATATTTTATATATAAACTATAAGAAGACTAGTTCAATGCAGACGAAACCAACCACTTGCTGTGTAAATTACGTATTAATATAATGAAAAGCGCAAAACTCACTTGGTTTCTTTCAGTCACACGAAATCCACCACACTAGTTTCTACAACTGCAGTTGCTGTCGTTAGATAAACTGACCCAATGCCAGCGGTGTCTCTCATTCCTCGGGCATCTGGTATGCTTTCTGCAGACACCAGGTCACATCATTCATTCAACGCAGCCTATCTCAGTACAGGCATCAACGTCAGTCTCCATCATCTCTCAGTCACCCAAACATGCTTATTCGAAGACGGGAGTTTCCAGCGACGTTGACTCATCCATAGATAGCATCATGCGTCCACTTCCAGAAAGTCTAAATGCGAGTACAAGTCAGATGCTCCAGTGTCTCTCTCTCTCTCTCTCTCTCTCTCTCTCTCTCTCTCTCTCTCTCTCTCTCTCTCTCTCTCTCTCTCTCTCTCTCTCTCTCTTTTTATTTAAATAAAAATTCTCAAACAATCTACCGCATGGACAAATAATTTCACTTTTCGAAAAGTAAACAGCATTAATCATGGAATGCAAATATGTGTTCATATATATAATTTTCTTCAATAAGGATCTCAAAAAAAAAAAAAAAAACATATGTGCTCCTCTCGCTTCTAAGAATAATGGATATTATTTCTCTTTATAGCCACACTGTTTCCACTATTCTACTCATCCTATTCTAGCTATCGATTTTTGCACTGCTGCTTGCTCTAAAAAGCCCATTTTGAACTTCTTCCAATTATTTTAGCAACTACATTTTGCACTTTTGGATAACACCGATCCCTGCTATTTTCCCTTGTTGGAGCCCTTGGAAATATAGCATCCTGCTTTTCCAACTAGGGGTTGTAGCTTAGCTTAGCTTAGCTAATAATAATAATAATAATAATAATAATAATAATAATAATAATATTAACAATAATAACAATAATAATAATAACAACAACAACAATAAAAATAATAATAGTAATAATAATAATAATTAATACTATTAATAATAACGCATATTGAGATTACTGGATGCACCTAGTTGACATCATTGTCGAAATGAATAAAGCATTATCCTTCCTTATCAGAGCAATACAGATGGAGAGTCAACAGACTGGTTTTTAGCACGAAAGAAGGAAAATCTAAATATCAAATGCTCTAGATAAAGTATGGAATACATTAACGGCCCGCAATACTTGTTGGTATACGAAGGGATATTCGATGTTAAGTTGTGATTGCCAATAATGGATTTTAGGGATCAGTTTATAATTCTGATTATCAAAAACAATCGACAAATGTATGCGAGTACGTGATTGGGAAAACTGTGAGAGAGAGAGAGAGAGAGAGAGAGAGAGAGAGAGAGAGAGAGAGAGAGAGAGAGAGAGAGAGAGAGAGAGAGAGAGACTAACAATTCCAACTAAATAAAAGTTCCTCTATTGGACATTTGTTCAGTTGTTGGTTGATATAAATATGCACAGATAATATATATATACATACATACATATATATATATATATACATACATACATATATATACATACATACATATATATACATACATACATATATATACATACATACATATATATACATACATACATATATATACATACATACATATATATACATACATACATATATATACATACATACATATATATACATACATACATATATATACATACATACATATATATACATATATATATATATATATATATATATATATATATATATATATATATATATATATATATATATGCCCTTGCTCCCCTTCGTAGCCTCCCTATCGATTATATACCCCAAGTGATAAAGGGTGACTCC
>NC_090728.1:43651453-43661453 GCF_036898095.1 Palaemon carinicauda | reverse complement strand
TCTTCCCAGAGCAGTAGATCAAATCACGGTTCATTATTATTATTATTATTATTATTATTATTATTATTATTATTATTATTATTATTATTATTATTATTATTATTATTATTATTATTATTATTATTATTATTATTATTATTATTACTACTACTAATATCATTATTATTATTATTATTAATATGAGTTAGGGCCTATTGAAACCAGAGAAAAAGATAATTTTTCGCGAGTTCTAAATGGCTTCGGAAGAAAATCGTGGTTCTCCAAATGGATTCAGAAGAAATTACAATAGACTTAGCATGGAACTCTGAATGATTCCACATGCGAATCTTAACGATTTCGAAAGAAAACCCTGAATCTCCAAATGTCTTCAGAAGAAATAGCCGTAGACTTAGCATAGAGTTTTGAATCTGTCCAGAACGGAATCTTCACGAAACTGTAAAGCAAATCACGTAATTTATTATCATCATCATCATCATCATCATCATTATTATTATTATTATTACTATTATTATTATTATTATTATCATTATTATGAGTTATTAGGGCCTATTGAAACCATAGAAAAAAAGAGAATTTTTCGCGAGTCATAAACGGCTTCGGGAGAAAATCTTCCTGCATCTCCAAAAGGATTCAGAAGAAATTTCCATACACTTAGCATGGAATTCTGAATGATTCCAGAAATCTCTGAACGGTTTCGGAAGAAAATCTTCCTGAATGTCCTCTCCAAATTACTTCAAAAGAAATAGCCGTAGACTTAGCATAGAGTTCTGAATGACTCCAGAACGGAATCTTCCCGGAGCAGTTCTGACCGGCTCCGCCCCGGATTCCAAAAGACTTCTGAAGACCTAATCGCTCTCTCTTTTTTTTTTTTTAAACATACCTTGCAACACCTCATGATCTGTATGTAGTGTAGCTATGGAAGTTTACGCAGTGAACATTGGGAGGAGGATTTCACTTTACTCACAGAGCTCGCGTTCTGGCGGAACAGGTAACTGACTGTGAGAATTTTGTTACAGCTGCAGGATGAACTGGAGGCTATACGGAACACCTTCATCTAAAGATAGTTTGGATAGGTGCTGCCCAAGTTGGCGAGCTTTGAAGATCATAATGTAAGCGCCTTGAAGGATAATTTGCTTGCGGTTTAGCGACGATGTCCAATAATTGGATTGCATTGGTGCAAAGCGGTGAGCGACGTGTGTTTCTTCAAAATTCGGCATGGAAGATAGAACATATCAGGACGGCATTGTTAAATGTATTGTGTTGCTCTTCGTTGACTTTAGTATGATGGCGTATAGTGTATGCCGAGAAATCAATGGCATCCATGTCTTTACCCATCGCCCTTATAGGTAAAAACATGAAAGCCATCGATTTCTCCGAGGAATCTGACGAACCGAGGACAAACAGCACTGAAATGTCTCTTGAAATCTCAAAGGAGACTGGCGAACTAAGCAAAGAAGATCTTGAAAAACTATAAAATACATAAGAAAATAGAGAAGGAAAGCCTTTATATGAAGAAGTATAAAAAATAGCCTTTAATTATAGAGGTAAGTCACCTAAAAACAGAGGTCAAATAGCCTCTACTATTAGCGGCTAGTCGCCTTAAAACAGAGGTCTCAAAGAGCCTCTAGTGCTAGAAATAAAGAACCCAAAAATAAAGGTCAAAGAGCTTTTAATGTTAGAGGTAAGGGGATTAAAATAAAGGTCAAAGAAACTCCAATGCTGAAGTATAGCACCTCAAAATAGGGGTCAAAGAACCTCTAATACTAAAAGTAAGGAGCCTCAAAACAGAGGTCAAAGACCCTCTAATGCTAAACGAAAAAAGCTTCAAAATAGAGGTCAAAGACCCTCTAATGCTAAAAGTAAGGAGCCTCAAAATAAAGGTCAAAGACCCTCTAATGCTAAAAGTAAGGAGCCTCAAAATAGAGGTCAAAGAACCTCTAATACTAAAAGTAAGGGGCCTCAAAACAGAGGCCAAAGACCCTCTAATGCTAAACGAAAAAAGCTTCAAAATAGAGGTCAAAGACCCTCTAATGCTAAAAGTAAGGAGCCTCAAAATAATAGGTCAAAGACCCTCTAATGCTAAACGTAAGAAGCCTCAAAATACAGGTCAAAGAGCCTCTAATAACTTAAAGTATGGAGCCCAAAAATAGAGGTGAAAGATCCTTTAATGCTAAAAGTAAGGAGCCTCAAAATAGAGGTGAAAGAGCCTCTAAAGCTAAGAGTAAGAAACCTCAAAATAGAGGTAAAAAAACCTCTAATCCTAAACATAGGAAGCCTCAAAATAGAGGTCAAAGACCCTCTGTTGGTAAAAGTAAGGAGCCTCAAAATAGAAGTCAAAGAGCCTCTAATGCTAAAAGTAAGGAGCCTCAAAATAGAGGTCAAAGAGCCTCTAATGCTATAAGTATGGAGCCTCAAATTAGAGGGCAAAGAGCCTCTAATGCTAAAAGTAAGGAGCCTCACAATAGAAGGCAAAGAGCCTCTAATGCTAAAAGTAAGGAGCCTCAAAATAGAGGTAAAAGAGCCTCTAATGCAGGAGATACTGCACCTCAAAATCGAGGTCAAAGACCCTCTAATGCTAAAAGCAAGGAGCCTTAAAATAGAGGTTAAAGAGCCTCTAATGCTGAAAGTAAGGAGCCTCAAAATAGATCAAAGAGCCTCTAATGTTAAATGTAAGGAGCCTCAAAATAGAGGTCAAAGACCCTCTAATGCTAAAAGTAAAGAGCCTCAAAATAGAGGACAAAGAGACTCTAATGCTAAAAGTGAGCAGCCTCAAAATAGAGGTCAAAGACCCTCTAATGCTAAAAGTAAGGAGCCTCAAAATAGAGGTCAAATACCCTCTAATGCTGAACGTAAGGAGCCTCAAAATAGAGGTCAAAGAGCCTCTAATGCTAAAAGTAAGGAACATCAAAACAGAGGTCAAAGACCATCTAATGCTAAACGCAAGGAGTCTCAAAATAGAGGTCAAAGACCCTCTAATGCTAAAAGGAGTCTCAAAATAGAGGTCAAAGAACCTCTAATGCTAAAAGTAAGGACCCTTAAAATAAGAGGTCAAAGAGCCTCTAATACTAAAAGTAAGGAGCCTCAAAATAGAGGTCAAAGAGATTCTAATGCTAAAAAGTGAGCAGTCTCAAGATATAGGTCAAAGAGCCTTTAATGCTCAAAGTAAGTAGCCTCAAAATAGAGGTCAAAGACCCTCTAATGCAAAAAGTAAGGAGCCTCAAAATAGAGGTCAAAGAGCCTCTAATGCTAGAAGGGAGGAGCCTCAAAATAGAGGTCAAAGACTCTATAATGCTAAACATAAGTAGCCTCAAAATAGAGGTCAAAGACCCTCTAATGCTAGAAGGAAGGAGCCTCAAAATAGAGGTCAAAGACCCTCTAATGCTAAAACGTAAAGAGCCTCAAAATAGAGGCCAAAGACCCTCAAATGATAAAAGTAAGGAGCCTGAAAATAGAGGTCAAAGACCCTCTAATGCTAAAAGTAAGGAGCCTAAAAATAGAGGTCAAAGAGCCTCTAATGCTAAAAGTAATGAGCCTCAAAATAGAGGTCAAAGACCCTCTAATACTAAACGTAAGGAGCCTCAAAACAGAGGTCAAAGATCCTCTAATGTTAAACGTAAGGAGCCTCAAAATAGAGGTCAAAGACCCTCTAATGCTAAAAGTAATGAGCCTCAAAATAGAGGTCAAAGACCCTCTAATGCTGAACGTAAGGAGCCTCAAAATAGAGGTCAAAGACCCTCAAATGCTAAAAGTAAGGAGCCTCAAAATGGAGGTCAAAGACCCTCTAAAGCTAAAAGTAAGGAGCCTCAAAATAGAGGTCAAAGACCCTCTAATGCTAAAAGTAATGAGCCTCAAAATAGAGGTCAAAGACCCTCTAATGCTAAACGCAAGGAGCCTCAAAATAGAGGTCAAAGACCCTCTAATGCTAAACGTAAGGAGCCTCAAAATGGGGATCAAAGACCCTCTAATGCTAAAAGTAAGGAGCCTCAAAATAGAGGTCAAAGAGTCTTTAATGCTGAAAGTGAGCAGTCTCAAAATAGAGGTCAAAGACCCTCTAATGCTAAACGTAAGGAGCCTCAAAATAAAGGTCAAAGACCCTCTAATGCTCAAAGTAAGGAGCCTCAAAATAGAGGCCAGAGCCTCTAATGCTAAAAGTAATGAGCCTCAAAATAGAGGTCAAAGACCCTCTAATGCTAAAAGTGAGGAGCCTCAAAAGAGAGGTCAAAGAGAGACTAATGCTAAAAGTGAGCAGTCTCAAAATAGAGGTCAAAGAGCCTCTAATGCTAAACGTATGAAGCCTCAAAATAGAGGTAAAAAAAACCCTCTAATGCTCAAAGTAAGGAGCCTCAAAACAGAGGTCAAATAGCCTCTAATGCTAAAAGTAAGGAGCCACAAAATGGAAGTCAAAGACCCTCTAATGCTTAAAGTAAGGAGCCTCAAAATAGAGATCAAAGAGCCTCTAATGCTAGATGTAAAGCACTTCAAATTAGAGATCAAAGAACATATAATGCTAAGATTATAGTACCTCAAAATAGAGGTCATAGAGCCCTTAATACTAAAGGTATGGCACCTCAAAATAGAGCTTAAATATCCTCTAATGTTGGAAGTATGGCACCTCAAAATAAAAGGTTAAGGAGCCTCTAATGCAAGAGGTAAGGTACCTCAAAATAGAGGCCAAATAATCTGGCCTATTCTTTGTATATTCACCCTACGCATTGGTTTCCTGCGCGCCAGCGCTTTTCTGCGCCTTCACAAAAAACTGTGCTTCAGCAGAAACTGAGTACCAGCAGCATCCTGTGCGCCAATGCTCTAGTACTCTCATTCGCACTCGCGCGAGAGGCAAAAAGAATGAAAACTTTTTGACAGGTTAAAATTGCCCCGTTCCTCTCCCCGCAAACGCATGACAGCATGCCCGCCGGGCAAAAAGGGAAGAGGCTTCACAGAAGGGTTCAAGATCCCGAAGATTCCATCTTCCAAGGCGAATCAAATGATTCCCCTGAAGAAAGGAAAAATTAATACTGTGAAGAACTGCAGAGTATAATAGGTGAGAACCTAGAGAGATATGAAAATTGTGATTAATGACTTCAATACTAAAGTTGGAAGGAATAATCAAGGGATAGAAAATGTGATGGGTGTTGAGGATCTTAACGAAGTTGCAAATGAAAATGGGGCACATTTTATAAGTTATTGTTCAACAAACAATCTTTTTACTGGAGGTACTCTTTTCCAGCACAAGGAGATCCACAAATATACAAGGACTTCACCATGTGGCAATTACAAATATCAAATAGATCACATAGCTATTGATAGAGAAGGAGGACTCTGGGAAATGTAACAAGCTATAGAGGTGCAGTTATTGGTAGTGATCCCCAGCTCCCCATTGCCACACAAATATTAAAATTGAAAGAACCCAACAGAAATGTAGATAGAATACCCAAGTTTGATACAACTAACTTCTAGACGATAAGCACAGAAATCTTTGTAACTGAATGTAGGAATCGATTTACAGTCTTAAGAGACTTTAAGAGACGAAGTTTTGGGACATACAGTTACAAGGAGAAAACCATGGATATCAAATGATACTTGGGATACTATAAAAAGAAGACAAAGACAGAAATTGATTTCTTAAAGTTTTCGAGGAAGTAATGAAAATTACAAGGCAGAGCATGCCAAGTATTTCAGTATTGATAGTGAGGTCAAAAGAAATATCAGGAATGATTGGAGAGAATATTTAGACAGGAAAGCAGATGAGGCTGACAAAGCTATGAATTCAGGGAGTGGCTTTGTTGTAGGAATTGCTCTTGGAATTATTAATGAAATCTCTACGGGATAAAAGAAGCATATACCCATCAAAAAGAAAGATGGATCTGTTATAACAAAAGACATGAAGAAAAGTAACGTTGGATTGAACACTTTAGTGAGGTCATGAATAGGAAATACGAAGGGAATAATTTGGTTGATATACCTGAAACTGATGAAGACCTTGATGTGCTCATGAATGAATTAGGTGTGTTTGAAGTCGAAGCTATTCTTAAGAAAAACTCAAAAGATGGAAAGCCCCTGGATACGAAGGAATAACTGCTGAGATGATATTGCCTGAAAATGAAGTGACTCCCAGATTACCTACAAGATTATTTTGTAGAATGTGGCGTGAAGAGGCAAAGCCTTATATATGGGAGCTAGGAGTGCTGGTGAAAATGACAAAAAAAGATCTGACTGATTGCAATCATTATAGAGGCATCACACTTACGTCAGCTGTCATGAAAATATATAGAATGCTCATTCTAAAGAGACTAGAGAGAAAGATTGATGAAAGGTTGAGAGATGAACAAGCAGGATTTAGAAAAGGTAGAAGTTGTACTGACCAAATTTTCATTTACGACATGTGGTACAGCAATATTTAGAATATAGAATTCCACTTTTGATGGTATATGTGGGCTATGAAAAAGCTTTTGATTATGTGCTCTGGCAAATTTTGTGGAGTCTTGCGACATTATGGAGTTCCTCTCAAATATGTAAATTTAATTGTCTGTTCATAAGCATAGCAAATGCAAAGTTAATGTTAGTGGCGTCTTATCAAACGAATTTCCAGTGAAAAGTGGGGTACTCTAAGGGAATGTGTTGTTACCTATGTTGTTTATCTTCCTCATAGATTTTGTAATGCATAGATCGGTTGGGGATGGTGGAGAAGGATTGGACTGGATTGGTAACAGAAAATTAGGAGACGTAGAGTATGCTGATGACGCTGTCCTAATTAGCAGAACACCACAGGGCTTGGAAAGCTTGCTTACCAGAATGCATGAAAAATCACATGAGGTTGGGCTCGAGATAAATAGAAGACAGATGATGAGAACGGAATATGCAATGGAAGATGAAATATCTTTGGAAGGATAAAGGATTAATGAGGTAGAATTATTCATATATTTAGAAACTAGGATATTTAATATAGGAGCTTTAGAATTTGAGTTTAATGAAAGATTGAAAAAAGTAAATCAGAGGATGGCTAGGTCAAGTCAAATTTGGAAATCAGGTCGCCTAAAATTACATATAATAATGAGGCTATATATCAGTTTAGTGAGATCGGCGTTACTGTATGGTCGGGAATCTTGGTATATTAATGAAACTCATTTTGTAGATTAGAGAACAAAGCCCTCAGAAGAATATTGGGTGTTAAATGACAGGACAGGATTAGAAATGAAACTAAGAGAGCTTACTCGAGCGCCACAAGTGGATGAGATCATGGTGAGGGGTAGATGGAGATGGTTTGGGGATGCTCTTTGTTCTCCCTCAGAGACATTAGTTCACCAGACTTTAAACTGGCCTCCACAAGGCACTAGAAGAGCTGGAAGACTCAGGACTATAAAGCATGAAGTAGGATATTGTGATTGGAGAAATATTGAATTAAAAGCTGAAGATAGAGACGACTAGCGAAATCTAATTGAAGCCCTTTGTGTCAATAGGCGTGGGAGGAGATGATGATGATGATATGTGGGCAGTGGCTTCAAGCATCTAGCTCAAGGCGAGTCACTTAGCCTCCTTCTTCCTCTAAAAAACCTTTTGTTGCTCTACCAATGCAAAATCATTTTAATTTCTTTTTAATTTCTTTTATTCTAGGTATAAATAAATCCTTATCATTCTCTATCGGGACTATCCTAGCAGTTCAATGATCACTATTTATTACCCTGGTCAATTTATATTTTTTTGTATTTACGTTAGTGTTTGCAGACATTTTTTTCTTAAAGAATCGAGAGATATTTGGTTGCTTTGTATTTCCATGATTTGTCATGTTTCTATCTCTCTTTTGTGTTTTTCCTTTTATTTTTCTTCATTTCATCCTTTTTTCTTAAATCTTCGATTGTATCCCTTTCTTTTGTAGGTAAAAGTATCTCATTGATGGCTCGTTCATAGTATGAGGTAACAATGATAAGAATAAAATGGATAGGTACAACTTAGGACGAATATTGTTTATGGGATCAGCTTTGCCCCTCCTTGATGTATCTATCATGCTGTTCACTCTAATGTTGCTCCATTTAACACCATATCAAAAAGGCAACATGACAGTTATCAACATGGAAATTAGCAGGAACAGTGAAAATATATTCTATTTCAATTCCTGAAATTTTCATTTGGATATGTGAATTATTATAGGAACAATGTATAGAGTAGTTTTTTTTTAGATATTTCTAGCATTTGGGTTGACACCCCTCTCGAGGATGTTACCATGTTTTGGTCAATCTTTTTGAAGGTTTCACCCCATGAGTGTCAACAGCTTTAAGAGTGTCCCCAATATTAAATAACTTTTTGAAAATCATATCATAACCATCGAGCAAAGCACTAAAGCTTCTAAGCAATCTCACAACTATTAAAGTTTCTAAGCAATTTCACAACTATTAAAGATTCTGAGCAATCTTACAACTATTGAAGTTTCTAAGCAATCTTACAACTATTGAAGTTTCTAAGCAATCTTACAACTATTGAAGTTTCTAAGCAATCTCTCAACTATTCTAAGCAATTTCAAAACTATTAAAGTTTCCAAGCAATCTCACAACTATTAAAGTTTCTAAGCAATCTCACAACTTTTAATCCTACATTAAAAAAAAAAATCTCTACTTTATCATTTCTAAAAATATTCTCGTTTTTTTTTATTTATATTTCCAACAAATAAGTGACCGGTTAAAAGTATATATATATACGTGAGAAAACCGGGACAGAATTATCCCTTTGCTCCAGAAAAGAATGATTGACCTCCTCAGAAAAAAAAAAAAAAAAAAAAAACTTTTTCATAGAATGATTTATAGTTTCCATACAACAATAACAACATTTACACAAAAATGGGCTATTTTATAGCTGTTACTAAAAAGGGACTGCCGAATTGTGTGGAATTCTTTTAAGAGGAATGTAACTACTGCATGCATTCATACAAAAATAGGGCAATTGTCATTTTCAATTGGTATTTATTCCAAAAACAAGTTTTGTATGTAACGTACAAAGGATTTGCGACATTTAATATTTTTTTAATAAAAAGCAAAGGGTATTAGGTCACATGTAAACTTGAAATAAAAGATATATATACGTATGTTTTTGTGGAGAGAGAGAGAGAGAGAGAGAGAGAGAGAGAGAGAGAGAGAGAGAGAGAGAGAGAGAGAGAGAGAGAGAGAGAGAGAGAGAGAGAGAGAGAGAGAGAGAGAGAGGATGAAAATATGAAAAAAGTATGAGAAATACATTCCATAATCACAAAACTTTGAAGCAAAAAACCAAATAAATTCCATATGAAAATTATGAAATAAACTGAAAACTTCATCACTATGAAAATCCTTTTACCCTAAAAAAGAAACATCCGGAGTGAAGACAGAGCCACCATTAAGACGTTATTTGTCTGAGGTAAAAGAGAAGTCAAACATTAAACCTTTCTATTAAAAGCTACCGGAGTTTTTCAAAAGGCCCTTACATAAAATCCTCATCGTAGGAAACATTCGAGGGTGCTTTAGAGCTCGCATCCTGCATTGAGGTCACACCAAGGTCATTATGAATCCTTGGAGACTCACGTGGAACGTGCTTCGATTTCACTGGTTTATGCTAATGATGCCCCCCCCCCCCCTCCCCCCCTTAAGTCTGCATCTTCATCTCCAGAACTTCCTTGTATGCGTTGTAATTCTCCAGAACTTCCTAACTTTAGCTGTAATTCTGTAATTTCCGTTTTGGAATTTCAATTAATTCTTCAGCGAACCTAGAGAAGGCTCATCTTGTACTAACTCGCAAACCGGGCACTGGTTTTCAGTAGAATTCATTAGTTTTGAAAATACAAATAAAATATTCCTTATTTAAATATATAAGAATAGGTAAGCTATATCTATGTATATATATACAACAATAACAAGTACAGCCTTTTCTAGTACAGTGCAGAAAAAAGGCTTCAAACATGTCTGGGTTTAGGCCATTGCGGATTGTTGATAGCGGGGGCTTTAGTCTGATAGCTCACAGCAAACCAACCTAGCACGGTAGG
>NC_090728.1:43646453-43648953 GCF_036898095.1 Palaemon carinicauda | reverse complement strand
AACAATAAATCATTCTAAAAACAGTAAAAACATCAAAACTGATATGTCATATATAAACTATAAAAAGACTTATTTTATCCCTAATTAGAATTTGTAAACAAAGGTTCCCTTGTTGAGAAAAGTTTATGTTATTGCATTAACCTTATTTATTGACATAGATTGAATAAAATTTTCCAAGTCTTGCAGAGCTTCAATAGTCAACCTTAAGGAATAAGAAGAGGATTCGCACAAATTATTAAATGCAGATACATATAAATTAAAAATTTTACAAATATTCGGCAATAAGAATTGAAACTACAGAAAAATAAAATCTGACATTTTTTTTATGTATCTTTGCAGAAAAATAAAATCTGACATTTTTTTTATGTATCTTTGCAGAAAAATAAAATCTGACATTTTTTTATGTATCTTTGCAGAAAAATAAAATCTGACATTTTTTTATGTATCTTTGCAGAAAAATAAAATCTGACATTTTTTTTATGTATCTTTGAAGTTTAGTTGGCCATCAAAGCTTGCCCATCATCGTCAAGTTTCGCTCCTTAAAGAAAAGAAAAGGTAAGCAAGATATAAAAGGTCTCTCTCTCTCTCTCTCTCTCTCTCTCTCTCTCTCTCTCTCTCTCTCTCTCTCTCTCTCTCTCTCTCTCTCTCAGCTAATCTCCAAACTCATTTCGAAAATTAAACAATGTTACAATATATCAAGCATGATTTCAAATAACGGTAGTAGGTTGGCCAGGGCACCAGCCGCCCGTCCGTTGAGATGCTACCGCTAGAGAGTTATGGGGTCCTTTGACTGGCCAGACAGTATTATATTGGATCCTTCTCTCTGGTTACGGGTCTTTCCCTTTGCCTACACAGACACCGAATAGTCTGGCCTATTCTTTACAGATTCTCCTGTCCTCATACACCTGACAACACTGAGATTACCAAACAATTCTTCTTCACCCAAGGGGTTAACTACGGCAATGTAATTGTTCAGTGGCTACTTTCCTCTTGGTAAGGGTAGAAGAAAGACTTTAGCTATGGTAAGCAGCTCTTCTAGGGGAAGGACACTCCAAAATCAAACCATTGTTCTCTAGTCTTGGGTAGTGCTATAGCCTCTGTACCATGGTCTTCCACTGTCTTGGGTTAGAGTTCTCTTACTTGAGGGTACACTCGGCCACACTGTTCTATCTAGTTTCTCTTTCTCTTGTTTTGTTGAAGTTTTTATTGTTTATATAGGATATATTTATTTTAATGTTACTATTCTTGAAATATTTTATTTTTCCTAGTTTCCTTTCCTCACTGGGCTATTTTCCCTGTTGGAGCCCCTGGGCTTGTAGCATATTTCTTTTCCAACTAGGGTTGTAGATTAGCATTTAATAATATTAATAATAATAATAATAATAATAATAATAATAATAATAATAAACCTTAAACAAGTTACACACCTCACCTCAAGAGCCTTCCTGTACCTCGACTGTACCCTTAAGTAAAGTTCCAAAATGAATTTATTTTCGTTCGTATTTTCATTTTTCAACGCCAAATCAAAAAACCAAGTCACGTCATCAGACTGATGATGAATTATTGACGTCCTTTGGAAATGGCAAGAGATAAAAAGATATTTTTAGCCCATTTCATATCTTCCCTGAGAGATACGTTAGAATCATACGACGAAGCAGTAGGAGTATTCCCTTTTGTGCCTCACAGCTGATAAAGATTCTTAATTTGTTTCACACCTGGAAGATATTTCTCTCGTGTTGGAGTATTTTCTCGATATGAGCAATATTAAGAAAATATTTTTCAAGGAACGTATTGCATTCATCAAACATGAGTATCTATGTCCGGAAAACGTATTTAGAGAGAAGAGCACTGGTCTGTCCGTAGACGTAGAGCAATAAATGGATTTAATGACAACATATTTGATATCAAATGAGTTTAGAGACAATTGACAAACGATAAACAAAATTAATAAATAAATAAAGTATGTCCGATTGTCCGGAAAACGTGATTTGAGAGAAGAGCATTGGTTTGTCCGTAGAGCAATAAATTCACTTAATGGCAATTTACATATTTGATATTAAATGAGTTTAGAGGCAATTGACAAACTTGATAAACAAAATTAATAAATAAATAAAGTATGTCCCATTGTCTGGAAAACGTGATTGGAGAGAAGAGCATTGGTTTGTCCGTAGAGCAAAAATTGGATTTAATGACAATTAACATATTTGATACCAAATAAGTTTAGAGAAAATTGACAAACTTGATAAACAAAATTAATAAATAAATAAAGTATGTCCGATTGTTCGGAAAACGTGATTGGAGAGAAAAGCATTGGTTTGTCCGTAGAGCAATAAATGGATTTAATGACAATTTACATATCTGATATTAAATGAGTTTAGGGACAATTAATAAACTTGATAAACAAAATTAACGTATCAATAAAAATAGCAATCATTAGATAAAAGTAATCAGAAACTTATCTTTCATCAGGACAATGAGATTATAGTTGCGATATTTATCA
>NC_090728.1:43636453-43643953 GCF_036898095.1 Palaemon carinicauda | reverse complement strand
GTTTATCCATTATTACAATTATCTTCATTATTATTACGTGTTCCTTATTATTGTTACGTGTTCATTATTATAATTATCATCCTTATTATTGTTACGTGTTCATTATTATAATCATCATCCTTATTACTATTATTATTATTATTATCAATATCGTTATCATCATTCTATCATTTGGTTATTATTTTACTCTATTTACTTATATTATTATTATTATTATTATTATTATTATTATTATTATTATTATTATTATCATTATTATTATAGTTGTTGTGAGAAGCAGGATAAATTTGGTGGAGGAGATCTTGATGAATAAAAAAAAAAAAAGTTTAAAAAGAGGAACTTTTGGCTAAAATCACAGTCCATAACATTTCACACCACTAAACCACCAACAAAGCGAAACCTTTAGTAGACAAAAAACATTGTAGTAGTTATTATATGTAAATTTAGTTTGTCTCCCATTTGTCAGTTGCCAGAATTTTGTCTCCTTTTCCAGGCTGATAATAGGAATAAATGTTGTTGGTGACTTCCTTTCAATTTGTTTTTGTGAGCGAAGTGCTGTTTGGAGTGTAGGTGGTCGTGTGGGTGATATTGGGAACATAAAGTTAAAGTTAAAGTTAAGGTTAAAGTTAAAGTTGCGGGTTTTAGGTCTCCCCTAAGACGACCTTCATCATCTCCTCGGGCGAATATGAGCCAGCTGGAACTAACACTAGGAGGATTAATACTAGGACTAACACTAGCCCCCTCTAACCTCCCCCCCCCCCCCCCCCAGGCGCCACCCTGGGGAGTACCCCCGGTAGGTCTCACACTATTCGCGCCTTAGCAGGGACGCGAACTCGGGACCTCTGAAACAGAAGCCCACGACGCTACCAACCAAGGGTATCAAATGATACTTGGGATACTATATAAAGGAGACAATAACAGAACTGTTGAAAGTTTTCGAGGAAGTAATGAAAATTGCAAGAACAGATTGGGGATATGTTGGATGTCGAGACAGAATAGGAAGTTTCATGCTCCTTTCTGTTGAAAGTAATCATGAAAAGTACCTCGATTCTAAAAAATAAGACATGCATTCACGGAGACTGGAGGGATCCTCCCTTTCTGTTGAGAGTAATCGTAAAAGGTACCTTGATTCTAAAAAAACTTTTTCAGTCAAGACAGGAGAGCATGGGTGCAATATGAACACTTTTTTTTATTTCCTCTTAGAAAGTTGCATGCGCTGTTGGGTATTTCGGCATATTTGTAAATGAATGGAACAGGTAACAGATTAAACACAGTACAATACTTGCATATATATTATTCGGTGCTTGACAATCTTAACTTTGTTGAAAAACAATATTGTGAACTGTTCTGTTTTCTTGAGATTTATATATGACAGTAATTGGCAAAGAAAACCTACCTATGGTCTTGTTAAAAAAAGATAGTATCGTACTATGATACAATTTAACCTATATTTATTTATGTTGTTCGTGTTTGTTGTAATTAATCAAGACTTTTACTATTAAGTTTATTAGATAGGGATTCGGCAATATGGATTAGTTTAGGGTGAAAAGGAATATTCAAGGTATAACTGTGAATGTAGCCATGTTATTGTATGTATGTGTAGATAGTAAATAAAGTATATATATAAGTGTTTGAATCTAATCCATAGAAAGCCAAAAGTCCACGACAACGTTTTGCCTCGCTGTAAATACAAAACTGAAACCTGACATTTACCCAAAATTGAGTACTGTACAACAACAACAAAAAATATTTTCGAAGGCTTAGAAAATATAAACAATATCGACGTAGCCTGTCCGTCTCTCTCTCTCTCTCTCTCTCTCTCTCTCTCTCTCTCTCTCTCTCTCTCTCTCTCTCTCTCTCTCTCTCTCTCTCTCTCTCATTGAGGGACCTGGGGGAACCCAAACATAGAATAAGGAAATGAGGTAAGGCTTTCATTTCCTACCTGTATCAATTTCTTACGGAAATTTATACTACCCATTCTTTGTAATTAAGAAAAAACCTTTAGTACTTCCTTTTATTGTGTGACGAAATACTCAAGAAAGTAAACTTGAAACTCAAACAGCAAGTAAACACAGAAACTTCGAAACCTCACCATCTTTAAAAACGAAAATACGTAGATGAACATTTATGAAAGGTGGAATTTGCCAGAAACACGTCGATCTAAGTTTCCTGAACCACTCCCTACATTTCCAAAAGCCCGAAGGCCATTTTAAAACAACGAATGCCCCAGCGCAGTATTCCTTAATATGAAATAGTTCCAAAAGACTTGCTGAATACTTATCAATATGTCCCCAGGGATTCTTTTTATTTCCTTTTTTATGTCCCTCTTTCGCAAGGAAATGTAATAAAGCCGTAGTGTTTTATGGCTAAAATAAAAGGCTTTTATCAGCAGTCCCGTGAGAAGGAACAGGAAAAAAAATCGACTTCGAGCAGCCAGGAACGCTAAAATATTAAGCTTAAGCTTTTGTGGGTATCTTGAAGCAAGCCATTTACAAAGTTTAAAGGTCTCAGGAGAGGAAAGGGAAGTATACACTAACGATAATCCTTTGTACTTTAAATTTCTGAAAAAATTAATGCACTGGAAAAAAAAAAACAGCTTCCTTCTGAAATTTATATACATTCTAAATAATGGTAAGAAGGGTAACTATGATAGATATTGGACGGTTCAATTTTGGGATTTATTGGACAAGAGGGGGTGTTGGAATGTATGAATTCGGTACTAATACTTGGGTTGGAATTTATGAATTTCGCTCCTAATACTTGGGTTGGAATGTATGAATTTCATCTAATGGTTGGGTTGGAATTTATGAATTTCGTTCCTAATACTTGGGTTGGAATTTATGAATTTCGCTCCTAATACTTGGGTTGGAATTTATGAATCTCATCCTAATACTTAGGTTGGAATTTACGAATTTCATCCTAATACTTGGATTGGAATTTATGAATTTCGCTCCAAATATTTGGGTTGGAATTTATGAATTTCCTACTAATAGTTGGGTTGGAATTTATGAATGTCCTCCTATTACTTGGGTTGGAATTTACGAATTTCATCCTAATACTTGGATTGGAATTTATATGAATTCCGCTCCTAATACTTGGGTTGGAATTTATGAATTTCCTCCTGATAGTTGGGTTGGAATTTATGAATTTCCTCCTAATAGTTGGGTTAGAGTTTATGAATTTTGCTCCTAATACTTTGGTTGGAATTTATGAATTTCGCTCCTAATAGTTGGGTTGGATTTATGAATTTCATCCTAATAATTGGGTTGGCATTTATGAATTTCATCCTAATAATTGGGTTGGAATTTATGAATTTCATCCTAATAATTGGGTTGGCATTTATGAATTTCATCCTAATAATTGGGTTGGCATTTATGAATTTCATCCTAATAATTGGGTTGGAATTTATGAATGGCCAGTACAGTGGTAGTACAGTGGTAACGTGTTCGCCTCACATTCGCATGACAGCGTGATCGATCCAATCCCGGGACAGTGAGTTTAAGCTGTTTACTGGAGAGGCCACTGCTGTGGTTGGGCACTACAGTCGGGGGTTGGGCTTGCCCGGCTGACGTTCTGGTGAGCATCTATTCCGATGGAACTGGAACTAAAACCAAACACCTTTACCTTTATTACTTAAGGTTTGCAAGGACAGTATTTGAAAGAAATTTTAATGTGTCATCTCACGGGTATACATTACTCCTATGTTGGTACAGTTGGCTTCATTAATTCCGGTTCACTTCAGGTGAAGCTAAGGAGACATCAAGTGTACCGGAATTAATGAAGCCAACTATACCAATGTTATTATAACCTTGGCAAAGGGTTACCCAGCTACTGCCTGGTCATTCCCGGTCCTACCTTGGTTGGTGAAGGTTGGCCGCAAATCAAATATTTCTATGCAAGTTTTATAGGATATTTTTTTTCAACATCGCAATGACCTAACCTTTCCCTCTGCCACTCATGAGCAACTCCTAAACATTTAGATATGAAAAAACATTTTTTACTTATAGAGTAAACTTCAAACTGCCCAGCTATTTTCTTGTTGACACTGTTTTGGGGTAGAGCTCTCTTGCTTGAGGGTACACTCGGGCACACTATTCTATCTTATTTCTCTTTCTCTTGCTTTTTTTAAGTTTTTATAGTTTATATATGATAGGTTTATTTAAATGTTGTTACTTTTCTTAAAATATTTTATTTCACTTTTTCATTATTTCTCTAGTAGTTAATGTACATCCTTATTTCCTTTCCTCACTTGGCTATTTTACTTTGTTGGAGCCCTTGGGCTTATAGCATCCGGCTTTTGCAACTAGGGTTGTAGCTTAGGCAATAATAATAATAATAATAATAATAATAATAATAATAATAATAATAATAATAATAATAATGACAATAACAATAATAATAATAATAATAATAATAATAATAATAATAACAATAATAATAATAATAATAATAATAATAATATCTAATAACATCGAAGCAGAAAATCATACCACACAGACCCTTGCATCAATGGGGCTTAAGCTGTCCTACATTCTCTAAGCCGGGGTCTTATCCCCTGTGCCCATTAGCCTGAATTAATCTTTGGCCTAAAGGTGATCTACCAGTCATCCTTTATCATTGAACTGCATTGAATGTTTCCTCTTTCGTTCCTCCTCGTTTTGCTTATTATCAGGTCATATCTCTTCATTTGAAAAAAATAGAGTAATTGGCATCGAATATTATCTATGATGATAACATTGCAGTGGAGGTGTTAATTCTTCATTCTACATGTCTAAATGATACAGTATTTTCGAACTAATTTGCTGAAATGTATTCAAATTATAATGACAGCTTAACACAATGTATGATTGGAATAGTTTATCAATATGGATGTGTCCGCTCCTACGCACTCAAGAAGCGAGTTGATATATGAAAATGTATGCCAATTATTATTATTATTATTATTATTATTATTATTAAATGCTGAGCTACAACCCTAGTTGGAAAAGCAGGATGCTATAAGCCCAGGGGCCCCAACAGGGAAAATAGCCCAGTGAGGAAAGGAAACAAGGAAAAATAACATATTTTAAGAATAGTAACAACATTGAAATAAGTATGTCCTATATAAACAATGAAAACTTCAACAAAACAAGAGGAAGAGAAACCAGATAGAACAGTGTTCTCGAGTGTACCCTCAAGCAAGAGAACTCTAACCCAAGACAGTGGAAGACCATGGTACAGAGGCTTTTGCACTACCCAAGACTAGAGAACAATGGTTTGATTAGAGCACTACACTAATTAGGTATTCTCTACATACAAACGTTAATCCAATTTGAAATAGGCAAAATTGAAGGAGGAAAGATTAAATCTATTCTCGATTTGTTACACCAAGGCTATTCAACATGGATCCCAAATCCCTAGTTACTCTATAGAAATTCTATCATTAAAAGATTATTCCATTGATGCCTGAAATGGATCAATGAAAATTACTAGTAAGCTACGTGAACATCAATGGTGGCGCGGATCCTGAGGCCATCTAAGAATGTTAAGCTTAAAGAAAAGCAATTAGGGGGAAAAGAAATGAGAATACAAGAAGCAATACTGATTTTCCCCTTCCAAGAACCCTCGAGCTTCCTCGGTATCCGTGCCTTTCATTCTAACACCTCTACACAACTCCCCCCCACCCCACCCCCACCACCAACACCAAAATTGGAAAAGGGATAAAGATTCTGATTTCGACATCCTTTTCAGCGCCTCCACATCCACCCCACCCCCCACCCCCAACCCCACCCCCCACCCCCAACCCCACCCCCGCCTCTCCAACCAATTCCTCCATTCCCCGTAAATATAATAAGAGTTACATGAAAACATTTATCAATAACCTAACCTTCGGATTTCTCTCATTACTATTGATCGCCATATTTTTCATATACTTGTATATAAAATATAACCTTATCTAAAATTAGCTATAAATCCAAGCCAGTCACTTTCCCTGAAGTATAAGGAAAGCTTCATTTTCCCTATGAAATCATTACTTATTTCTGTCGTATTCTCAATGAGCTTATATTCAACACCAAGGCAACAGTCACTATCGTCGACGTGGTAACGTCCCTGACTGGTGAACGCCAGACTGGTGTTGATTCGAGTCCCACTCAAACTTATTGGTTTCTTTGGTCGCTGCAACCTCGCCATCCTAGTGAGCTAAGGATTGGGGGTTTGGGGGAACCTATAGGTCTATCTGGTGAGTCATCAGCAGTCATTGCCTGGCCCTCCTTGGTCCTAGCTTGGGTGGAGATGGGGCTTGGCCGCTGATCATATGTATATATGGTCAGTCTCTAGGGCATTGTCCTGCTTGATAGGGTAATGCGACTGTTCATTGCCTCTGCCATTCATGAGCGGCCTTTAAACGTTTAAATCGTGAATTATTCACCAATGGAAATACATTTGACAATCTTAGAAGCTCCGAACACCTAAACAGAAAGCTGATCCGAAACACTTCAACCACTTACTCTAACTTTGGTTTTCATCTTTCTCCTGTTGCTATTCCGGTACATCTAACCCTAAATCAATGCGTCCAGCCTTTTCTCTCTCCCCTCCTTCCGACATTTACGAATCTTAAAATATTTTTTCAACTTAATTTGTATACTTTCGAAGACTGATCTAACTATTTTAACTATTTCAACCTAATAAACTACATTTTCAAATTTCATGACCCATGCAACTTACAAAAATGTAAGAGAAGCTTATGTTAAAATCAAAATTGAAATGAATGAACAGATTATTGAACAAAGCTTCTTAAAATATTAACAGAGAAAAAACATTCCATCTGGTATATTTATCTCATGGAATATGCATAAGAAGCAAAGAATTCACGTGAGATTTACAGTATAGGGTTTCATCATCTGACGTAAACTCTGGAGCAAGTAAAACATCGATTAAAAGACAGGACATAAGAACACGAGAGTTTGATGAAAAGGAGAGCGCTGATTGGCTGATGAGATGGCAGCATATAGTGGCTGATGCATCTTGAATAATAATAATTTGAGGGACTGCGTATCCAGGCAACTTTTACGACCCCACAAAGCCTTCCCCTACTCACACGGAATATATTCTACTATACAAGATGATAAATTAATTAGGTCGAAGTATAGCCAACTTTACTGAACGTCAACTTAGCATAGACGACCATCACTGTCAGTTTAAATTCTCTCTCTATAAAAAATTGTTACTTGAGAAGGGAGAGAAGTTTACCAAGAAAATTTCTCAAACACGGTGGAATGGATACACCGTTCAGTTATATATTTTTCTCGATATTTTCTCCATAAAGGCATTAGCCTAAAATCATAAATGGGTTCTGACATTATCAGATTATTATTACAAAACTCAGCTAGTAAGAAGAGAGAGTCCCCTATTCTTAATTTCGTTTTACTGAATCAAAACAAATATTCTTTAACAACTAATTCCAATTACCTTACACACATTTTTAAAAGATTCATTTGTACCTTTCACAGTTAATCATAA
>NC_090728.1:43613953-43631453 GCF_036898095.1 Palaemon carinicauda | reverse complement strand
ACTAAGCTACGACCCTAGTTGGAAAAGCAGGATGCTATAAGCCCAAGGGCTCCAATACAGAAAAATAGCCCTGTGAGGAAACAAAATAAAGAAACTACAATAAAAGTAATTAACAATTAAGAAATATTTCAAGATCAGTAACACCAAAACAAGTTTTTCATATGTAAACTATATAAACTTAAAAAAAAAAACATAAGAGGAAGAGAAATTAGTTAGAATAGTGTGCCAAAGTGTACCTTTAAGCAAGAGAACTCTGCCCCAAGACATTGAAAGACCATGGTACATAAGCTATGGCATTATCCAAAACCAGAGAACAACGATTTGATTTTGGAGTGTCGTTCTCCTAGAAGAGCTGCTTACCATAGCTAAAGTGTCTCTTCCACCCTTACCACGAGGAAATTAGCCACTGAACTATTATATTGCAGTAGTATCGTTTTCAGTAAGTACATTAAACTATAGATAAAACATCAAAACTAGCTATAAACATCGCTCGAAACTGCTGCTGTTCACAAATCTAGCGGTTATTAATCTCAAAAATTAAATTATCATAAGTAAAAACGAGAAAATTCAAAATAAAATTTTTTTGTGAACATGGGATTCGAATCTATCCACACAATGTATTTTCAATCAAGAACTTCTTTTTTCATTTTTAAACGCTCTATATACTTCTATCAATACGATATTATGAACATAAAAAAACACAATTCATTACATACATTAGTAAAGAGTTCAGGAGTAACAACACTGATATTATTCGTTTTATTCGTTTCCTTGTTTAATTTTTCGGTATTTTACTTCCATGATCCAATTGCAATAAAAACTATTCAGAAAAAGACATAAAATAGGACGTGTTTTGTCCCTGTATAATACCCAATGTCATTTTCCTCCTACATCTATGCAACTTCAATTCACCATAATGCAAGATGCAATCGAATGATGGATGAAGCGAGGACCAGTAATTGCACAGAGATGTCAACACATCCGTCTCTTCCCCAAATAAAAAGACGTAAAAGGAGATTCATAAATGAATTAAAACAACAAATGACTCTCTCTCTCTCTCTCTCTCTCTCTCTCTCTCTCTCTCACCTTTGTTTATACTTTGTCACATTATATTCGCCTGACTTCTATAGAAAAAGAAATAATTCTCTGTCTCTCTCTCTCTCTCTCTCTCTCTCCTCTCTCTCTCTCTCTTACCTTTTATCATTGTTTACTTTGTCACATTATATTCGCCTGACTGCTATATAAAAAGAAATAATTCTCTCTCTCTCTCTCTCTCTCTCTCTCTCTCTCTCTCTCTCATCTAGGAGGAAGATTTTCATCAGCTACGACCGTATTATTACTAATTTACTTACTTTGAAAGCTGTTAACATGTTTAAAGACAGAAAAGTTTCCTAATATCCTACGCTAATGGCATGGATCGAATGGTTGGGAAAAAAAGAAAAAGAAAAAAGAAAATAGAAAAAAAAAACGGGGAGTAAAATAGATTTACATAATACCAAGAGAAATACGCATTTTCTGGAGGGGTTTCAAAGTCGTCAGCCAACCTTTGTGACGTCAAAATGTTCTAAATCTTAACGGATTATATCAGACTCCGTATATTATGCTGATCAGATGGTGAGGACTGTGTTAAAATTAAGTTCTTTTCAAAATCTCTGCTTATAGATATCAGACTTAAGATCAGGGAAACAAATTATAATGAATACGAAGGACTGGTTTCTCTTATATCACCATCGCACCTTAAAACATATTTTTCTTTCCTTGCAAATCTATGGCATGGGATCAGTGGTCTGATCTTAACGGGAAGTACACGGTATTTAAAGCACCACCGTATCTTTAAACTCTACGGTATATGCACGCCTTTAATGACTAAATACTTTAACCAAGTTTAATGACGCTTTAGATTCTATAACATGTCGTTCACCCACATATTTCAAATATAGTTTAGAGGAAAGAAGCTACAAAAGAATTTGATCAGTGAATTATTTTACATGTTTTATTTGTTCTCGTACTGGTATCATCAACATTATTTTAGCAACTGTCAGCTAAAATGTAAAGAAAGCTGTGTACAAAATAACTTACGTAGTCAAAAAGAATTCAGAGGGGCGAAATGACACAGTGAAAACGGACTGGGAGAGAGTTTTTTTCTTATTCTTCTATTCTAGTATGAGATTCTTCTGCCTTAAGTGTCTTTTATCCATCCGTTCAAAAGAAACTTTATTTGAGGTATGTACTCAGAAACCGGTTTCCAAAATTTGTCACATTATGTTCGCCTCTCTTTCTCATCTAAGAGGAAGATTTTCATCAGCGAGGACCGTATTATTACTTATTTACTTACTTTGAAAGCTGTTAACATGTACAAGGACATAAAAGTTTCCTAATACCCTTTGCTAATGGCATGAATCAAATAGTAAATGAGCAGTTAAAAAAAAAAAAAAAACGGGGAGTAAAATAAGTTTACATTTACCAGGAGAAAAACACATTTTCTGGACGGATTTCAAAGTCATCAGCCAACCTTTGTGACGTCAAAATCTTCTAAATCTTAACGGATCAGATCAGACTTCGTACATTAAGCAGATCTGGTGGTGAGGACTGTGTTAGAATAAAAATTTATTTTCAAAATCTCTGCTTACAGATATAAGGCCTAAGATCAGGGAAACAAATTCTAATAAATACGAAGGACTGGTTTCTCTTATATCACCATTGCACCTTAAGAAAAAATATTCTTCCTTGCAAATCTATTGCATGAGATCAGTGTCTTAACAGGAAATACACGGTATTTAAAGCTACACCGTATCTTTAAACTCTACGACATATACGCGCCTTTAATGACTAATAACTTTAATTTCAATAACCCTTCAGATTCTATAAAATGTCGTTCACCCACAAATTTCAAATATATTTTACATTAAGGAAGCTACAGAATAATTTGATCAGTGAATTATTTTACATGTTTTATTTATTCTCGTAATGGTATCATTAATATTACTTTCGCAACTATCAGCCAAAATGTAAAGAACGCTGTGTACAATATAACTTACGTAGTCAAAAGAATTTAGGGGGACGAAATGACTAAGTGAACACGGACTGGGAGAGAGTTTTTTTCTTATTCTTCTATTCTAGTATGAGATTCTTCTGGTTTTCATAAGTCTTTTATCCATCCGTTCAAAAAAACTGGCCTATTTTTCATGTTGGAGCCCCTGGGTTTATAGCATCCTGCTTTTCCAACTAGGGTTGTAGCTTAGCGAGTAATAATAATAATAATAATAATAATAATAATAATAATAATAATAATAATAATAATTAATGATTATAAATAACAACAACAACGAGTATAATAATAATAATAATAATAATAATAATAATAATAATAATAATAATAATAATAATAATAATAATAATTAATGATTATAAATAACAACAACAACGAGTATAATAATAATAATAATAATAATAATAATAATAATAATAATAATAATAATAAATACTGAGAAACCGGTTTCCAAAGATTTTCCAAGATTTCACTAATACTGAACAATGTAGTTTCTCTGCATATAAATAATCTTCACTAAAGCTATAGATTTTGATCATTGCCAACATTTCCAACTAAATTTGGATTTTTTTTTAAATTTCAATGCCCTCAAATCAGCTAAATTTATAACAAGAATCTATCTCAATTAAGTATACTTCAAAGCCATTTAACAACATAAAATGTATTTACTCTAAATTTCCTGTCAGAATTCACAATTAAGTACCATATTAATAACAATAAGCCAAGTTAAAAGTATATACTCTGACTCCCGTAAGAAAATAAAATCAAAACGTTTGCTTCTGAAACTTTGTCAAATTCATTGATAATTTTCTGAAAGTATTTCATGAGGTTTTATCCGCTTGACACAAAGAATACGCATACTTTCAAAGGATATCTTTTTCTTGAAAATCGTCTTATATGTTCATACATCACATCTTGCAACTAAGTGGGACTGTTTTGAAACCACTATTCTTCAAGTACAATTATAGTAAATATCTAAGGCATACGTTTTTTCATCATCACCATCTTCTAACCCTATTGACGCAAAGGATATAATGAATGATCAACGGTTGTATAAGCGGATGAGCAACCTGGTGGAGTAACGAAAACTTTGGATGTGGAGGAAATCACCCCCCCCCCCCTTCGTCCCCCACCCCTAAATCTCGATCAAGTCACTAGCAGCAGGGTGACGGATTGAGTTTAAGGCGATAGACAAGCTGTCTCTTCGGCTTTTACTCGTGATGCCAGGTGGATGATATTACAGGAATTGTAAGTTTTTTTAGGAAATCTAATTACTTAAATGGATTAAGTTATTCAAATGTATTTACAAGAACGTAACAAAATTAATTAAAGTAAAGAAAGTTCCGAATACGTTCTCTCTCTCTCTCTCTCTCTCTCTCTCTCTCTCTCTCTCTCTCTCTCTCTCTCTCTCTCTCTCTCTCTCTCTCTCTCTCTCTGTCATCTTTCATAGTGAAAACTTTTCATGCCGCAAAAATCTTTACTCCGAGAATCATATCAGAAGCACACTGCATACAAAATCCAATTTTAAAATGCTCCAGGCAACTTCGTCTTGTTCCCCGTCTCTAACAGAAAACAAAATGCTACTGAAGTCAGCAAAAGGCTTTCCGTTATCAGAGAAATTGTATTCATACATTGTGTGTGTGTTTGTGCGTGACTATGCATCAAATATAGTTCCAAAACGTTATTCATAGTCAATATTAGTTGCTATTATTGAGGGCGTCAGAAGCTGATAATTAGTGTCGTACAGTAATTATTTTTGTAGAATTGACGTGTTTTCAGGATTAATAAATTTAGTGATAATGTAATTTCAGGTGATTTCAAACCGGGGAGATATGGGAAAATGGCCTTTCTAATATCTCTTTATCTCCTCATAGGCCTAATTGTGTTATCTCGCCTTTCAAAAAGGATTTTTTCATCAATTAGCACCCTAGATTAATAGATTTAAAGTTTTCAGGCATCCTGACATCTAAGGTCGTTGACGCCAGTAACACTTAATTTATGTATACAAAAATAAAGAATAAAATAAAATAAAAAATAAAAGAGTATTCAATCAAAATCATAAAAGTTGAATGTCATAAAAGTTAAATAGTTTTCAGAAGACCTGCTTCTGAAATAAATCTAAAAATGCCACTTGCATAGTAGGACACATCATTTCCAAGAATCTTGGCAAGGATGAACCTGCCATCCTCACCTCGAGCCTCAAACAAATATCTATTCCTTAAGTTGTTATAATTGGGGCATTCGGTCAACAAATTCCTCACTGTTAGAGGTACTAAACAGTCGTCACAATACGGTTGGTGTTGGCCCTTCAGCAGAAACTCGTGTGTCAACCGAGTGTGACCAATACGGAGACGACAAAGAGACGTCTCCCATTTTCGGGGCATCATATTATACCTCCAAGGAGATATGACATTTGTTACCTCTCGCATTTTATTCCCATCTAGGCTATCCCATTGCTGTTGCCATTTATTGCAAACCAATTTCTTGATGTCAGGTAAGAAATCATTACAGGGAATGGGGTACCTTCTTGGCAGCAACTCGGATGCAGCCTTCTTAGCCAGTGTATCTGCCTTCTCATTCCCAGACACACCTACATGTGCTGGAACCCAACAAAATTGAACTGTTATACCTCTCCGTCCAATAATAAAAAGCCATTCTAAAATCTTTAAACTAGAGGGTTATTAGAATTAAAAACTTCTATAGCTCGAAGGACACTCCTTGCATCACTGAAAATTGTAAAATTACCCTCCTTCTCCGACACTATTTTCTCAATAGCGGTTAATATGCCATACAGTTCGGCAGTAAATATAGAACAATTCGCAAATCGTAAACTACTCTCCAAGACATTACCCAATTTATCAAGAAAGGCAGACATGCAAGGAACAAGCAGCTGAAATTAGCATGCATTGTAAACCGGTCCTAATGGCTATTCATTAATGCGTAACTGCACAGCGCGCTAAGCCAGAACCAACTCATTAGGATAACGAATGAAGCTGCGCACACTTCTGTGGGAAGATCCAGCTAAGAAGAGTTACATGGAAATGTGTGCCTAACTATAGTCAATTCTTTTTAATGAGGCATATTTGCACCGACTCGCAGGGGTGCTCTTTTAGCTCAGAAAAGTTTCCTGCTCGCTGATTGGTTGGACAAGATAATTCTAGTCAATCAGATAGCAGGAAACTTTTCCAGGCTAAAAGGGCACCGCTGCGAGTCATTGCAAATGCGCCTCATTAAAAAAAATGAGTATAGAGATGTGTTTTACTGACAACAGCTAGCTCAATTTTTTATAACAACATAAATTTTGAAAAGCAGTTTGCTACTCGAAATATAGTCGCGTTGGAGCAATCAGCTAATGTTTATTCGTACTTTTACTATCATTATTGTTGTTGTTGTTTTGTAATTACACGAATTTTTAGAAATCGTTTGATACTCGAAATATAGTAGCGTTGGAGCAATCGGCTAACAGATGTTTATTCTTGCTTTTACCATCATTATTGTTGTTACTTTTGTTGTTGTTTTAGTAGCGTAATGTCATATTTGATTTGGAGTTATACAACTATTGTTGATATTAATGTTTTTCACTTAACTTTGAGCTTAAAAATTATTATTATTATTATTATTATTATTATTATTATTATTATTATTGGAGTTATACATATTTTGGTATAAATTTTTTCACTTAACTTTGAACCTTAAATAATCATCATCATCATCATCATCATCATCATCATCATTATTATTATTATTATTATTATTATTATTATTATTATTATTATTATTATTATGATAAAAAGCAGGATTTGGTGGCGGTGCTCTTAAAGACTAAAAAAAATGTAAAGTTTAAAAAGACTCACTCTTGGCTAAATTCATGCTTCAGTATTTGAATACCAATAATCCGATTTCAGTCTTGGGAACTTTTATTTCCCTTCCTTGAACAAACAAAATTAAAAACCCGTATAATTAACACTAATTAACCAAGAAGGCCAATTACTCTTTACTTGAGGTTTAAATAATATATTGGAATCGTTTCTGTAAATGATAGATATTTAAAGTGTCGACACGTACCAAGTGATAATTACTGAAAGTACATAATGCATGCATGTATGTATCTATGTATATATGTATTGCTGAAAGTACATAATGTATGTATGTATGTATGTGAGTATGTATGTCTACGCTACAGCAGCAATTCATTTGTCAGCAGTTATACTTTTTTAAAAACTCCAATCCATTCAAATATTAAAAGTCGTACCACTAAAGTAATTAAGAAAGATTAAAAAAGCAATCAACTTGAGAAATAAGATTTTTACATAATCTAGAAAGGAATTAAAAACAGACTAAAAGTTGAAAAAGTAAAAAAAAACATAAAAAAGCCACAATCTAAAAATATCCTAAATAAAAACAAACATCCCAATCGTTTAATGATCCATGGCTCATCAGGTTGCCAGATTGGATCAGCGAATCTTCAGATAAATAATTCCTAATCTGGAAACCTGATTCTTCCACTCACCTAAAAAAAAAAAAAAAAAAAAAAAAAAAAAAAAAAAAAAAAACAATGAAAGAGTATCTATGGACCATCTATTAATTCCTCGTCCCATTCATTTCCCGGGGGGGGGGGTAATTAAGTTTCCCGACACAGAATTACTAATCTGATATAACCAGCAGTTGCTTACTGGCGCCCAATCAGTCTGTTGAACGTGGCAATACAAATGAAGCATTTACTATTGCATGAAGTGATACTGGAATTTTTATGAGGTCTCTTAAAAAAAAAAAATAAGTAATTGAAAATATACAATTAACAAATTATATATTTCATAATCGGTGGATATAACATGGGTGGAAACTGATCAATCAGGTTCAGTTTTACCTTTGCAATTCCCTCGTCGTGTAAGATTAACTGCTGACTCCAACGTTTTATATATATATATATATATATATATATATATATATATATATATATATATATATATATATATATATATATATATATATAAATATATATATAGATATATATATATATATATATATATATAGATATATATATATATATATATATATATATATATATATATATATATACATATAAACATATATATATATATATATATATATATATATATATATATATATATATATACTGTATATATATATACATATATATATAATACATATATACATATATATATATACATATATATATAATACATATATACATATATATATATACATATATATATAAATATATATTGTATAGACACAAACATATATACACACACATTTACTTTCTCAATTTTTATTCAAAAAAGAAGGGAGATGGTCGCTCGAAAGCTTGAAATAAATGTTCCTTTTCATTATATTTATATATATATATATATATATATATATATATATATATATATATATATATATATATATATATATATATATATATATATATATATATATTCATATATATTCATATATATATATATATATATATATATATATGTGTGTGTGTGTGTGTGTATAAAAAATATTTGTATTGATATTTTTTCCCCTCAATAACTAACAAGGAAGGAATTTAGGATATTTCAATGTCACTACAAAACAGTAATATCATTTTTAAGTTTCTGCTTTAAAATTGACTTCAGAATATAAAATATGTAAACGTCGAATTTCTGCGAATCGAGGTCATATGCGTTATCAGAGGAGTTACGAATTCTATATCAAGTAATAATTGACAAATCAATGCAGATTTGTGCGTTCCTATTTGCATACGATTTTTTTTCTTGTTGACATTAATGTAGAACCTTTCGGTATTGTAGAATATCCAGTATTAGTTTACGTGACCCGTCAATAATGACTACTAATTACTTAGATGTGCGCACACACATTCAACCTTTGCACCCCTCCACCTTTCTAACTACAACACGGAAGTTTCGGCTATTTGTGGGAGATTGTGGTTTCCAATTGTGCCTTTCGGGGTACCCACTCGCATCAGGGTGTGACTACTCCCTCTCCCCCCTACCCGAAGGAGGGGAGAGACCGAGTAGTCATACTTTTGGCAATGCCACTCTGCGTGCCAGGAAAGAAATATATAAATATTACAGCGGAATACTTCCACGTTATTGTATAGGGGAGATGTAAAACTTGTCGGGTGAAATGCTTAATTATACTTGGTCTCTGTGTTGTAAATGATAGACTTATTTAAACAAATACATAAAATAAGAAATTCAAAACAAACAAAATAACCCAATTTTCTTTCTTTATACAGTATATCAAAATACATCACTGTAATAAAAATAAACTGCGTACCTATAAGACATTTGAAAACAATCATCAGCTTACCAAGCGTTTAAGCAGACCACGTCAGTTGGAACTCGATCTTACCTGAAAAGAGAAAGTCAAAGATTAGCTGTCAATGTCACTCAAATATGCAGTAATCAGATGGAATGAGCCTGACTACACAAAAGTAAGGTGTTCAATTACCTGTTCATTACCAAGAGATCATAAGGAATATTTTTTAATCAGTATTAATATTACATGAGGTATGTAGAAATCAAGACACTATCAACATATATAAGAGAAAATTAATCATCATCATTAACGACATTATCAACATCATCAACATTATTATCATTATCAATATTACCTAACGTTCGAACATGATACACTTAATTCAAGTCTAGATGAAGCTTTAATTAATTACAGAAATTATAAGCATTAACGTAAAATAAGACACTTCTAATAAAGAGGAATGATATACAAATTTTCTCTCTCTCTCTCTCTCTCTCTCTCTCTCTCTCTCTCTCTCTCTCTCTCTCTCTCTCTCTCTCTCTCTCTCACTAAACATATTAGCGTCGGACTGACACTTTGACTTTCATAATAAAAAAAACGTGGTACATTCAACAGGTCCTTGTATATCAACACGGTCAATTTAATGGTTTAAAAGCCAATCATGAATGGCAGGGGTAAGGGACAGTGACATTGCTCTATTAAGCTGGACAATGTCCTAGAGACTGCTCATATTATGATCAGCGCCCAAGAACCCTCTCCACCTATGCTAGGACCAAGGAGGGCCACGCAATGGCTCCTGATGACTCAGCTGATAGACCTATATGCTCCCGCAAATCCCCCATCCTTAGCTCATAAGGATGGGGAGTTTGAGCGGGACTCGAACACCAGTCGGTCACCGCAACCCTAGATTAATTAGGTTATTTTAAATAATTACTTTGCTCATATAATTTGGATTTTGAGAAGCCACCAAAATATGAAATCTTACAATCAAATAAAGCACAATAGGCAAACTAATTTATGATTATAATTCACCAATATGATAAAGCACAATAGGCAAACTTTTTTATATTTCACCAAAATGATATAGCACAATAGGCAAACTTTTTTATAATTCACCAATATGATAAAGCACAATAGGCAAACTTTTTTATATTTCACCAAAATGATAAAGCACAATAGGCAAACTTTTTTATATTTCACCAAAATGATATAGCACAATAGGCAAACTTTTTTATAATTCACCAAAATGATAAAGCACAATAGGCAAACTTTTTTATAATTCACCAATATGATAAAGCACAATAGGCAAACTTTTTTATATTTCACCAAAATGATATAGCACAATAGGCAAACTTTTTTATATTTCACCAAAATGATATAGCACAATAGGCAAACTTTTTTATAATTCACCAAAATGATAAAGCACAATAGGCAAACTTTTTTATAATTCACCAATATGATAAAGCACAATAGGCAAACTTTTTTATATTTCACCAAAATGATATAGCACAATAGGCAAACTTTTTTATATTTCACCAAAATGATATAGCACAATAGGCAAACTTTTTTATATTTCACCAAAATGATATAGCACAATAGGCAAACTTTTTTATAATTCACCAATATGATAAAGCACAATAGGCAAACTTTTTTATAATTCACCAATATGATAAAGCACAATAGGCAAACTTTTTTATAATTCACCAATATGATAAAGCACAATAGGCAAACTTTTTTATATTTCACCAAAATGATATAGCACAATAGGCAAACTTTTTTATATTTCACCAAAATGATATAGCACAATAGGCAAACTTTTTTATAATTCACCAATATGATAAAGCACAATAGGCAAACTTTTTTATAATTCACCAATATGATAAAGCACAATAGGCAAACTTTTTTATAATTCACCAATATGATAAAGCACAATAGGCAAACTTTTTTATATTTCACCAAAATGATATAGCACAATAGGCAAACTTTTTTATAATTCACCAATATGATAAAGCACAATAGGCAAACTTTTTTATAATTCACCAATATGATAAAGCACAATAGGCAAACTTTTTTATAATTCACCAATATGATAAAGCACAATAGGCAAACTTTTTTATATTTCACCAAAATGATATAGCACAATAGGCAAACTTTTTTATAATTCACCAATATGATAAAGCACAATAGGCAAACTTTTTTATAATTCACCAATATGATAAAGCACAATAGGCAAACTTTTTTATATTTCACCAAAATGATATAGCACAATAGGCAAACTTTTTTATAATTCACCAATATGATAAAGCACAATAGGCAAACTTTTTTATAATTCACCAATATGATAAAGCACAATAGGCAAACTTTTTTATATTTCACCAAAATGATATAGCACAATAGGCAAACTTTTTTATATTTCACCAATATGATAAAGCACAATAGGCAAACTTTTTTATAATTCACCAATATGATAAAGCACAATAGGCAAACTTTTTTATATTTCACCAAAATGATATAGCACAATAGGCAAACTTTTTTATATTTCACCAATATGATAAAGCACAATAGGCAAACTTTTTTATAATTCACCAATATGATAAAGCACAATAGGCAAACTTTTTTATATTTCACCAAAATGATATAGCACAATAGGCAAACTTTTTTATAATTCACCAATATGATAAAGCACAATAGGCAAACTTTTTTATAATTCACCAATATGATAAAGCACAATAGGCAAACTTTTTTATATTTCACCAAAATGATATAGCACAATAGGCAAACTTTTTTATAATTCACCAATATGATAAAGCACAATAGGCAAACTTTTTTATAATTCACCAATATGATAAAGCACAATAGGCAAACTTTTTTATATTTCACCAAAATGATATAGCACAATAGGCAAACTTTTTTATAATTCACCAATATGATAAAGCACAATAGGCAAACTTTTTTATAATTCACCAATATGATAAAGCACAATAGGCAAACTTTTTTATATTTCACCAAAATGATATAGCACAATAGGCAAACTTTTTTATAATTCACCAATATGATAAAGCACAATAGGCAAACTTTTTTATAATTCACCAATATGATAAAGCACAATAGGCAAACTTTTTTATATTTCACCAAAATGATATAGCACAATAGGCAAACTTTTTTATAATTCACCAATATGATAAAGCACAATAGGCAAACTTTTTTATAATTCACCAATATGATAAAGCACAATAGGCAAACTTTTTTATAATTCACCAATATGATAAAGCACAATAGGCAAACTTTTTTATATTTCACCAAAATGATATAGCACAATAGGCAAACTTTTTTATAATTCACCAATATGATAAAGCACAATAGGCAAACTTTTTTATAATTCACCAATATGATAAAGCACAATAGGCAAACTTTTTTATATTTCACCAAAATGATATAGCACAATAGGCAAACTTTTTTATAATTCACCAATATGATAAAGCACAATAGGCAAACTTTTTTATAATTCACCAATATGATAAAGCACAATAGGCAAACTTTTTTATATTTCACCAAAATGATATAGCACAATAGGCAAACTTTTTTATAATTCACCAATATGATAAAGCACAATAGGCAAACTTTTTTATAATTCACCAATATGATAAAGCACAATAGGCAAACTTTTTTATATTTCACCAAAATGATATAGCACAATAGGCAAACTTTTTTATAATTCACCAATATGATAAAGCACAATAGGCAAACTTTTTTATATTTCACCAAAATGATATAGCACAATAGGCAAACTTTTTTATAATTCACCAATATGATAAAGCACAATAGGCAAACTTTTTTATAATTCACCAATATGATAAAGCACAATAGGCAAACTTTTTTATAATTCACCAATATGATAAAGCACAATAGGCAAACTTTTTTATATTTCACCAAAATGATATAGCACAATAGGCAAACTTTTTTATAATTCACCAATATGATAAAGCACAATAGGCAAACTTTTTTATAATTCACCAATATGATAAAGCACAATAGGCAAACTTTTTTATAATTCACCAATATGATAAAGCACAATAGGCAAACTTTTTTATATTTCACCAAAATGATATAGCACAATAGGCAAACTTTTTTATAATTCACCAATATGATAAAGCACAATAGGCAAACTTTTTTATAATTCACCAATATGATAAAGCACAATAGGCAAACTTTTTTATAATTCACCAATATGATAAAGCACAATAGGCAAACTTTTTTATAATTCACCAAAATGATATAGCACAATAGGCAAACTTTTTTATAATTCACCAATATGATAAAGCACAATAGGCAAACTTTTTTATATTTCACCAAAATGATATAGCACAATAGGCAAACTTTTTTATAATTCACCAATATGATAAAGCACAATAGGCAAACTTTTTTATAATTCACCAATATGATAAAGCACAATAGGCAAACTTTTTTATAATTCACCAATATGATAAAGCACAATAGGCAAACTTTTTTATATTTCACCAAAATGATATAGCACAATAGGCAAACTTTTTTATAATTCACCAATATGATAAAGCACAATAGGCAAACTTTTTTATAATTCACCAATATGATAAAGCACAATAGGCAAACTTTTTTATATTTCACCAAAATGATATAGCACAATAGGCAAACTTTTTTATAATTCACCAATATGATAAAGCACAATAGGCAAACTTTTTTATAATTCACCAATATGATAAAGCACAATAGGCAAACTTTTTTATATTTCACCAAAATGATATAGCACAATAGGCAAACTTTTTTATAATTCACCAATATGATAAAGCACAATAGGCAAACTTTTTTATAATTCACCAATATGATAAAGCACAATAGGCAAACTTTTTTATATTTCACCAAAATGATATAGCACAATAGGCAAACTTTTTTATAATTCACCAATATGATAAAGCACAATAGGCAAACTTTTTTATATTTCACCAAAATGATATAGCACAATAGGCAAACTTTTTTATAATTCACCAATATGATAAAGCACAATAGGCAAACTTTTTTATAATTCACCAATATGATAAAGCACAATAGGCAAACTTTTTTATATTTCACCAAAATGATATAGCACAATAGGCAAACTTTTTTATAATTCACCAATATGATAAAGCACAATAGGCAAACTTTTTTATAATTCACCAATATGATAAAGCACAATAGGCAAACTTTTTTATATTTCACCAAAATGATATAGCACAATAGGCAAACTTTTTTATAATTCACCAATATGATAAAGCACAATAGGCAAACTTTTTTATAATTCACCAATATGATAAAGCACAATAGGCAAACTTTTTTATATTTCACCAAAATGATATAGCACAATAGGCAAACTTTTTTATAATTCACCAATATGATAAAGCACAATAGGCAAACTTTTTTATATTTCACCAAAATGATATAGCACAATAGGCAAACTTTTTTATAATTCACCAATATGATAAAGCACAATAGGCAAACTTTTTTATAATTCACCAATATGATAAAGCACAATAGGCAAACTTTTTTATAATTCACCAATATGATAAAGCACAATAGGCAAACTTTTTTATATTTCACCAAAATGATATAGCACAATAGGCAAACTTTTTTATAATTCACCAATATGATAAAGCACAATAGGCAAACTTTTTTATAATTCACCAATATGATAAAGCACAATAGGCAAACTTTTTTATAATTCACCAATATGATAAAGCACAATAGGCAAACTTTTTTATATTTCACCAAAATGATATAGCACAATAGGCAAACTTTTTTATAATTCACCAATATGATAAAGCACAATAGGCAAACTTTTTTATAATTCACCAATATGATAAAGCACAATAGGCAAACTTTTTTATAATTCACCAATATGATAAAGCACAATAGGCAAACTTTTTTATATTTCACCAAAATGATATAGCACAATAGGCAAACTTTTTTATAATTCACCAATATGATAAAGCACAATAGGCAAACTTTTTTATATTTCACCAAAATGATATAGCACAATAGGCAAACTTTTTTATAATTCACCAATATGATAAAGCACAATAGGCAAACTTTTTTATATTTCACCAAAATGATATAGCACAATAGGCAAACTTTTTTATAATTCACCAATATGATAAAGCACAATAGGCAAACTTTTTTATAATTCACCAATATGATAAAGCACAATAGGCAAACTTTTTTATATTTCACCAAAATGATATAGCACAATAGGCAAACTTTTTTATAATTCACCAATATGATAAAGCACAATAGGCAAACTTTTTTATAATTCACCAATATGATAAAGCACAATAGGCAAACTTTTTTATATTTCACCAAATGATATAGCACAATAGGCAAACTTTTTTATAATTCACCAATATGATAAAGCACAATAGGCAAACTTTTTTATAATTCACCAATATGATAAAGCACAATAGGCAAACTTTTTTATATTTCACCAAAATGATATAGCACAATAGGCAAACTTTTTTATAATTCACCAATATGATAAAGCACAATAGGCAAACTTTTTTATAATTCACCAATATGATAAAGCACAATAGGCAAACTTTTTTATATTTCACCAAAATGATATAGCACAATAGGCAAACTTTTTTATAATTCACCAATATGATAAAGCACAATAGGCAAACTTTTTTATATTTCACCAAAATGATATAGCACAATAGGCAAACTTTTTTATAATTCACCAATATGATAAAGCACAATAGGCAAACTTTTTTATATTTCACCAAAATGATATAGCACAATAGGCAAACTTTTTTATATTTCACCAAAATGATATAGCACAATAGGCAAACTTTTTTATATTTCACCAAAATGATATAGCACAATAGGCAAACTTTTTTATAATTCACCAATATGATAAAGCACAATAGGCAAACTTTTTTATAATTCACCAATATGATAAAGCACAATAGGCAAACTTTTTTATATTTCACCAAAATGATATAGCACAATAGGCAAACTTTTTTATAATTCACCAATATGATAAAGCACAATAGGCAAACTTTTTTATATTTCACCAAAATGATATAGCACAATAGGCAAACTTTTTTATAATTCACCAATATGATAAAGCACAATAGGCAAACTTTTTTATAATTCACCAATATGATAAAGCACAATAGGCAAACTTTTTTATATTTCACCAAAATGATATAGCACAATAGGCAAACTTTTTTATAATTCACCAATATGATAAAGCACAATAGGCAAACTTTTTTATAATTCACCAATATGATAAAGCACAATAGGCAAACTTTTTTATATTTCACCAAAATGATATAGCACAATAGGCAAACTTTTTTATAATTCACCAATATGATAAAGCACAATAGGCAAACTTTTTTATAATTCACCAATATGATAAAGCACAATAGGCAAACTTTTTTATATTTCACCAAAATGATATAGCACAATAGGCAAACTTTTTTATAATTCACCAATATGATAAAGCACAATAGGCAAACTTTTTTATAATTCACCAATATGATAAAGCACAATAGGCAAACTTTTTTATATTTCACCAAAATGATATAGCACAATAGGCAAACTTTTTTATAATTCACCAATATGATAAAGCACAATAGGCAAACTTTTTTATATTTCACCAAAATGATATAGCACAATAGGCAAACTTTTTTATAATTCACCAATATGATAAAGCACAATAGGCAAACTTTTTTATAATTCACCAATATGATAAAGCACAATAGGCAAACTTTTTTATAATTCACCAATATGATAAAGCACAATAGGCAAACTTTTTTATAATTCACCAATATGATAAAGCACAATAGGCAAACTTTTTTATAATTCACCAATATGATAAAGCACAATAGGCAAACTTTTTTATAATTCACCAATATGATAAAGCACAATAGGCAAACTTTTTTATAATTCACCAATATGATAAAGCACAATAGGCAAACTTTTTTATAATTCACCAATATGATAAAGCACAATAGGCAAACTTTTTTATATTTCACCAAAATGATATAGCACAATAGGCAAACTTTTTTATATTTCACCAAAATGATATAGCACAATAGGCAAACTTTTTTATAATTCACCAATATGATAAAGCACAATAGGCAAACTTTTTTATAATTCACCAAT